>NW_025202102.1:0-3683 GCF_004010195.1 Chiloscyllium plagiosum
GTCCTGAAGTGTTGCATAATCACAAACAATTTTGAGTCCAAATGTTGCAAAAAAAGTTTTAAATTTGTTTTTTTGGGAAATAGGAAATGTAGTTTTCTGCAGGCGATATAGGAATGTGATTGTTGTAAGTGCTACTGGAGTGTAATTTCTTTAGATGGGGGAGGGGTGAGACATTATACAAACAGTCATGAAATTCTTGTAGCATATAGTATACTTAAGGCGAAAACTTTAATGAATATGGGGGTCTTTTAAAGAAGTAGTTTTAAAGAAAATAGTTGTAAGCTAGGAAACAACTATGGAGTGTTTTAGCTGACCACAAAAGAAGAAGTAAGTACACTTTCAGTATAAAACGTAGAGTCAGACATCCAAGAACACGGACAACCTGGTACATAGATAAGGAAAGAGAAAAATAAGTGATGGAATTATCATAAGGTTAGTCACAAGTAAAGGCCAAATAAGGGAATGAAATGAAATAAATAATTATGATAGGGTAAGATAGGGAAAGGGGATGTGAGCCTGCAACACGCAAACTGTATAAAAATGATTGCATAACTGATATATTTGCCCTTTTTGCCAGGCTAGCGGGGTGCCCGGACTTGCAAGTTTGTAATGAATTGTCGTTGTTTCCATGTCTTTGCCCCTGGCTGATTTAAAGTGAATTTTGTTTCTAACAGTTTTGTTCAACTGCCGAGGCGAATGTTCATGTCCATTACAAATATTTGGAGAAAGTGAGGAAAGCAGGTGCTGGAGATCAGAGTCAAGAATGTGGTGCTGGAATAGCAAAGTATGTCAGGCAGCATCTGAGGAGCAGCAGAAACCACGTTTCAGGCATAAGCCTTCATCGGGAATCTCCGGCTCCATGGATGCTGCCTGGTCTGCTGTGTTTTTCCACCTCCACACTTTCGACATAAAAAAAAATGTCTGCTTATTTGGAGCAAACACTCTCTGTTTCCTCTGTAATATAAATTTACTGTGCTTTCTATTCACTCAAGTTCTCATTTTAATAGCTCCTCGTTTTCTTCTTAATCTGATAGAAATCTCAAAACCCCGGGCACAATAAAAGCGATATGAATTATAAAATTAGTATCTGGACAAGAGAACCAATGAATAGCTACATAGACCTCTTGAACAGCAAATATATTTGAATGAAAAAGCAATGCCTTCCAAAAAAAATCTCTGTACGACTATTTTCAATTCAATAATCCTACAAATAGATTATAATTGTCAGTTGATCTCTCTTATTGACTATCTAATCAATGTCATTATAAACCGCTGAAAATATTGAAACATTTTATTTGTTAAAATGCAAAGATTCATTCTAAAATTCATTGTTACAACAATAAGTGAACCATATTTTATCTGTCCACGAAGGTCAAGTGACCTGTCGCCCATAATTGAACATTCTAAAAACCCATTGAATGCTTAGAATCCAGAATTTTGGAAAAATGTTCTGAAACATTTCCTAGATCATGGAAATCAGCTCAACATTATTGAAATCAAAGTACTCGTAATGGTCTTCAACCACCTAATTACTGTTCGGTGAAAAACACTTTGTACGTGCCTTATTGTTCTCAGGATGAATAATCACAGCAAACATCACACTCTCACCAGATCCAAAGATATGTAAGAGAAACCTTATTATAATTTACACATTACATCTTTCCCAGATCAATGATGACACCTTATTACTTCTGACTGAGGTTACTACACGTAACATGTATCGAGATGAAGCAAGTCCTGAATATAGGATTTTTTTTCTGATAGTTTTCCAATCCAAAAATTATGATAACAATGTAAATGTGGCTCATTACATTGTCAACAGATCCCCATTAAACGTATTTATCTGTTTATTCAGAGACAATATTGAAACAAATACCTTGCTAAATGCTGTTGACTGTATGTTTCTGTGAAAATAAATCTTCCTTATTGACTTATTTTCTTTATAATTCTGACTCAAATGTCTAAATATTGATGAGATGAAAAATTGCATGAATTAAATACAATGCAGAATTTGTTCTTATTATATATTATATTTCTCCAGAAGAAAGACTAAGAAACCAAGTATTTAAATCTTGAAGATCTGAGGATTTTGAATGACAAACCATTTCTGATCAACGTTCACTGAATGTCTCATGTCTTTCCACATCATCATGCCATAATTTGTATTCTCAGATGACAGATTAAGAAATATCTAATCAACATCAGAGCAAACCTGTTTGGAAATATTGAATCATTTACTTTGCCAAAGTTATAATATTAATTATCAATTTTTTGTCATTCCAAAAATCACACAGTAGTTTAGGTTTTGTAACAAACATCGTCTAATTCACATTTTAATTTAATCCAGTATTTCTTAGTGTCAATATTAAAAAGGAATAATAGTTCTCTCATTCCAGGTCAACACAAACACAAACTAATTAATGGCTCCCCATCCAACACTCACAGGTAATATCTGTTCCTTTCTAATTTGAATGTTCACAGAACTCATTGGATTAATATTCGGCCTTACATATTAAGGGACGTCTGTTTTTTTTGAGATTAGATTACTTACTTACCTTTGGCCCAACAAGTCCACACCGATCCGCCGAAGCGAAACCCACCCAGACCCATTCCCCTACATTTACCCCTGCCCCTAACACTACGGGCAATTTAGCATGGTCATTTCACCTAGCCTGTACATCTTTGGACTGTGGGATGAAATCCACGCAGACACGGGGAGAATGTGCAAATTCCACACAGTCAGTTGCCTGAGGCGGGAATTGAAGCCGGATCTCTGGTGCTGTGAGGCAGTAGTGCGAACCATTGTGCCACCGTGCCGCCCATTACACTCCAACAAATACCGTTCATTTTTACATATGACGGGCAGCTATATGAGATTTCTAATCAACTATCGCGACAACAGAAGAGTTCGTTTGTCAGAAATAGTTATTATTTTAAAGTTACTCAGAATATTAAACAAAGGTTCTAATTACAGATTCTTGAGAATCATAGGGGTAATTTGTAACATAATTAGATACATGTAAACAATGCCTTTCAAAAACATGATAGAAAAACATTTCGACTTAGTTGTGCAGTTAACTAGTTTTAGGAATGAACTTCAAGGTATGATGTTGACTGCCCATTAATTATAAAGTCCTGACAGTCAGAGTAGCTGTATAATTTTACACCATGTAACGAACTTTATAACACAAGTCATATAATAATCTTATAGCAAGTAAGTCAAAACTAACTGTCTTTTGTATTTCTTTGTACATATATAATTAGGACAGTGAACAATATGAGGAGTAATTGACTTTGATAAAATTAAATATAATGAATAGCAGAATTCAAAATGTCCCAACTGAGAAGGAATCCTGAGAGGCCCGAGGGAGTTCAGGAATAACTTTGAAATCTGAATTAATAAGAAGTGTGGAAAGATCCCAATGTCTGGAGATTATAGTAGCTGTTAAACAACACGAGATGAAAGGAATTTAAGAATGTCCATTAGAATGTCCATCTGCGATTATGTTTGAATTGGGTGTCTGGATGAGGAGGAGAAGTTGTACCACATTGCATGTGGCCATTGTGATGCAGAAAGTCCATAAAAATGCTAAAAATCACACAACACCAGGTTATAGTCCAACAGGTTTAATTGGAAGCACACTAGCTTTCGGAGCGACGCTCCTTCATCAGGTGATTGTGGA
>NW_025202102.1:3940-7570 GCF_004010195.1 Chiloscyllium plagiosum
TGTACAAGAAAACAATTTGATTATATCCATTTGTTCTTTAGCTCAACCAACAATAAGTTTTAAATTATTGTGAAGACTACAATGGAGGAAACGGGAACTAGTCTTCAGCTCAAATGTCACATGATGTGGGGATATTGTGGGGATAACTGAGACGTGGCTTCAAGTGGACAGGACTTGGGAAATGAATATTCAAGGCTACACGTGCTATCGTAAGGACAAACTGAAGGACAGAGGAGGTGGGGTGGCCTTGTTGGTAAGGGAGGGTATTCAGTCCCTTGCGCGGGGCCTAGATTCAGGGGATGTAGAGTTAATGTGGATACAGGTGCGAAATATTAAGGGTAAAAAGACCATCTTGGGAGTCATCTACAGGCCCCCAAACAGTAGTCTGGATGTCGGATGTAAGTTGAATCAGGAGCTGAAATTGGCCTGTCGCAAAGATGTCACTGCAGTTGTTATGGGGGATTTTAACATGCAGGTAGACTGGGAGAATCAGGATGGTATTGGAGCTCAAGAAAGAGACTTTGTGGAGTGCCTCAGAGATGGATTCTTAGAGCAGCTGGTGCTGGAGCCGACCAGGGAGAAGGCAATTCTGGATCTGGTATTGTTTAACGAACCAGAATTGGTCAGAGACCTCGAAGTGAAGGAGCCATTGGGAAGTAGTGACCATAATACAATAAGCTTCAATCTGCAATTTGAGAGGGAGAGCGTGCAGTCGGAAGTGACAGTACTTCTGTTGAATAAAGGGAACTATAGAGCTATGAGGGAGGAGCTGGCCAAAGTTCAATGGTGCAATACTTTAGCAGGGATGACCGTGGAGGAACAATGGCGGATATTTCTGTGTATATATTGCAGAAGTTGCAGGATCAGTTCATTCGTAAAAGGATGAAAGATCCCGGGAGGAGGCATGGGTGGCCGTGGCTGACGAGGGAAGTTAAGAAACATATAAAGATAAAAGAGAAAAAGTATAACATAGCAAAGATAAGTGGGAAAACTGAGGACTGGGAAGCTTTTAAAGAGCAACAGATGATTACTAAGAACGAAATATGCAGAGGAAAAATGAGGTACGAAGGTAAACTGGCCAATAATATAAAGGAGGATAGTAAAAGCTTTTTTAGGTATGTGCAAGGCAAAAAAATGGTTAGGACTAAAATTAGGCCCTTGAAGACAGAAACAGGGGAATATATTACCGAGAACAAAGAAATGGCAGAAGAATTAAATGTGTACTTCAGATCTGTGTTCACTGGGGAAGACACAAGCAATCTCCCTGAGGTAACAGTGGCTGAAGGACCTGAACTTAATGGAATTTATATTTGCCAGTATTTGGTGTTGGAGAGACTGTTAGGTCTGAAGGTGGATACGTCTCCGGGGCTTGATGGTCGACATCCCAGGGTACTGAAGGAGGTGGCTCGGGAAATCGTGGATGCGTTGGTGATTACTTTCCAGAGTTCGATAGATTCGGGGTCTGTTCCTGAGGATTGGAGGGTGGCTAATGTCATACCACTTTAAAGAATGCTGGGAGAGACAAAGCAGGAAAGTATAAAACAGTTAGTCTGACCTTAGTGTTGGGAAAGAGGCTGCAGTCTATTATAAACGATGAAATTACTGCACATCTGGATAGTAGCAACAGGATAGGACAGAGTCAGCATGGATCTAAGAAGGGGAAATCATGCTTGACTAATCTTCTTTAATTTTTTGAGGATGTAACTCTGAAGATGGACGGGGGAGATGCAGTAGATGTAGTGTACCTGGACTTTCAGAAAGCTTTTGATAATGTCCCACATCGGAGGCTAGTGAGCAAAGTTAGGGCGCATGATATTGGGTGCAAAGTACTAGATTGGATTGAAAATTGGTTGGCTGATAGGAAACAAAGGGTAGTGATAAACGGCTCCATTTCGGAATCGCAGGTAGTGACTGTGGGGTACCGCAGGGATCCGTTGTGGGAAGCAGCTTTTTACAATATTTGTTAATGATATAGAAGATGGTATTAGCAATAACATTAGCAAATTTGCTGATGATACAAAGCTGGGTGGCAGGGTGAAATGTGATGAGGATGTTAGAAGATTACTTGGTGACCTGGACAAGTTAGGTGAGTGGGCAGATGCATGGCAGATGCAGTTTAATGTGGATAAACGCATGGTTTTCCACTTTGGTGGCAAGAACAGGAAGGCATATTACTACCTCAATTGAATCAATTTAGGTAAAGGGGCTGTACAGAGAGATCTGGGTGTTCTTGTACACCAGTCAATGAAGGTAAGCATGCAGGTACAGCAGGTAGTGAAGAAGGCTAATAGCATGCTGGCCTTCATAACAAGAGGAATTTATTATAGAAGCAAAGAGATGCTTCTGCAGCTGTACAGGACCCTGGTGAGACCACACCTGGAGTACTGTATGCAGTTCTGGTCTCCAAATTTGAGGAAAGACATTCTGGCTGTTGAGGGAGTGCAGCGTAGGTTCACGAGGTCAATTTCTGAAATGGCGGGATTACCTTACACTGAAAGACTGAAGTGACTGGGCTTGTTAACTGAGAGGGGACCTGATTGAGACATATAAGATTATGAAAGGATTGGACACTCTGGCAACAGGAAACATGTTTTCGCTGATGGATGAGTGCCGAACCAAAGGACACAGCTTTAAAATATGGGGTAGGCCATTTAGGGCAGAGATGAGGAGAAACTTCTTCATCCAGAGAGTGGTGGCTGTGTGGAATGCTCTGCCCCAGAGGGCAGTGGAGGCCCAGTCTCTGGATTCATTTCAGAAAGAGTTGGATCGAGCTCTCAAAGATAGTGGAATCATGGGTTATGGAGATAAAGCAGGAACAGGATACTGAGTAGGAATGATCAGCCATGATCATATTGAATGGCGGTGCAGGCTCGAAGGGCAGAATGGCCTACTCCTGCGCCAATTTCTATTGTCTATTGATGTGGTTGTTTCTTTTTTTCAAACCATGATTTCAAAAATGATTTTTATGTTCATTTCGTTATAAGAAAAATATTGCTTGGAAATGTTGACAATTTTCCTTTTCCTTCCTTGTTAGTTGTCAGTGAATAATAATCACACAATTATGAGAATTCCTTTCCGTACCATATGTCATTGACGCTATTCTTTGTTCACAATAATAGTCACTTTCATGGCCTAATTCGTTTCCTCCTAATTCTGAAATAAATATGGAAACATTTATTGTGATAAAAATTACATTAACAAAATCGACATGACTTTTCAAGAAAGCTATTGGAAGCATATAACTCTTGCATTGCCTGCATTTTTGAACAATTTTTTTCAATTGTTGCTGAATGATTTTTTCACACCATGCAGCTAAGGTTTATGCTTTAATTTTCAGTTTCTTAATCTTAATGAATATTCAACCAACATCAGAGCAAAATGCTTTAAAAATATTAAGTCAATTTATCTGTCAGGAATATAAAGGCAATAATTAGACAGCAATTTAACATAGACTTTGTAAAAATGAAGTGTTTTTTAAAATTTCTTTCATTATTTCTTATTGTCAATGCTATTATATTAATACCTATTTGTTCCTGCCAATCCAAATACAAAACGACCAATAATATCCCTTGCAAACCTCTTTGTAAATATCTGATGTTTGCTCATTTTAATGATAATAATTATCTCAGC
>NW_025202103.1:0-7570 GCF_004010195.1 Chiloscyllium plagiosum
CACACTGACTATAGGATAGACCCGCAGTCTGACGCACTGATTATCGGACAGACCCGCAGCCTGACACACTGATTATCGGATCGACACACAGTCTGTCACAGTGATTATCGGATAGACCTGCTGTCTGGAACACTGCTTAACCGAAAGACCCGCAGTCTGACACACTGATTATCGGACCGACCTGCAGTCTGACACACTGATTATCGGACAGTCCCACAGTCTGCCACATTGATTATCGGATACACCCTCAGTCTGACACACTGAGTATCGGACAGACCTGAAGTCTGACACACTGATTATTGGATCAACCCACAGTCTGACACACTGATTATTGGATCAACCCACAGTCTGACACACTGATTATCGAATAGACCCTCAGTCTCACACACTGATTATCGGACACACCCGCAGACTGACACACTGATTATAGGACAGATCCGCAATCTGACACACTGATTATAGGATAGACCCGCAGTCTGACACACTGGTTATCAGACAGACCCGCAGTCTGACACACTGATTATCGGATAGACCCTCAGTCTGATACACTGATAATCGAATAGACCCTCAGTCTGACACTCTGATAATCGTATAGACCCACAGTCTGACACACTGACTATAGGATAGATCGGCAGTCTAACACACTGACTATTGGACAGACGCACAGACTGACACACTGATTATCAGATAGACCCTCAGTCTGATACACTGATTATCGGACAGACCTGCAGTCTGACACACTGATTATCGGATCGACACACAGTCTGACACAGTGAATATCGGATAGACCTGCTGTCTGGAACACTGCTTAACAGACAGAACCGCAGTCTGACACACTGATTATCGGATCGACCCGCAGTCTGCCACATTGATTATCGGATACACCCTCAGTCTGACACACCGGTTATTGGATCAACTCACAGTCTGACACACTGATTATCGGATCGACCCACTGTCTGACACACTGATTATCGGACAGACTTGCTGTCTGACACACTGATTATTGGATCAACCCACAGTCTGGCACAATGATTATCGAACAGACCCGCAGTCTGACACGCTGATTATCGGAAAAACTCGCAGTCTGACACAATGGTTATCGGATAGACCCACAGTCTGACACACTGATTATCAGACCGACCCGCAGTCTGACACACTGATTATCGGACAGACCCGCAGTCTGACGCACTGACTATCGGACAGTCCTGCAGTCTGACACACTGATTATCGGATAGACCCGCAGTCTGACACACTGATTATCGGATCGACCCGCAGTCTGACACACTGAATATCGGACAGACCCACAGTCTGACACAGTGATTATCGGATAGACCCAGATTCTGACACACTGATTATCATATAGACCCGCAGTCTGACACACTGATAATAGGATAGACCCACTGTAGGCTCGCAGTCTGACACACTGATTACCGGACAGACCTGCAGTCTGACACACTGATTATCGGACCGACCTGCTGTCTGACACACTGATTATTGGATCAACCCACAGTCTGGCACAATGATTATCGAATAGACCCTCAGTCTCACACACTGATTATCGGACACACCCGCAGTCTGACACATTGATTATTGGATAGACCCACAGACTGACACTTTGATTATCGGATAGACGCAGAGTCTGACACACTGCTAATCGGATAGACCCGCATTCTGACACACTGATTATCGGACAGACCCTCAGTCTGACACTCTGATAATCGTATAGACCCACAGTCTGACACACTGACTATAGGATAGATCCGCAGTCTGACACACTGACTATCGGACAGACCTGCAGTCTGACACACTGATTATCAGATAGACCCTCAGTCTGACACTCTGATAATCGTATAGACCCACAGTCTGACACACTGACTATAGGATAGACCCGCAGTCTGACACACTGATTATCGGACAGACCCGCAGTCTGACACACTGATTATTGGATAGACCCAGAGTCTAATACACTGATTATCGGACAGACCCGCAGTCTGACACACTAATTATCGGATCGACACTCAGTCTGACACAGTGATTATCGGATAGACCCGCAGTCTGACACACTGATTATCGGATTATCGGACAGACCCGCAGTCTGATACACTAGTTATCGGATAGACCCGACCTCTGACACACTGGTTATCGGATAAACCCACAGTCTGACACACTGATTATTGGATAGACCCACAGACTGTCACATTGATTATCGGATAGACCCAGAGTCTGACATACTGATTATCGGATAGACCCGCAGTCTGACACACTGATTATTGGATCAACCCGCAGTCTGACACACAGATAATCAGATAGACCCTCAGTCTGACACACTGATAATCGAATAGACCCGCTGTCTGACACACTGACTATAGTATAGACCCGCAGTCTGACACCCTGATTCACGGACAGACCCTCAGTGTGACACACTGACTCTGGGATAGACCCGCAATCTGACACACTGATTATCAGAAAGACCCGCAGTCTGAACCACTGATTATTGGACAGACGCACAGTCTGACACACTGGTTATTGGATAGACCCACAGTCTGACACACTGAATATCGGACATACCCACTGTCTGACACACTGATTATCGGATAGATCTGCAGTCTGACACACTGATTATCGAATACACCCTCTGTCTGACACACTGAGTATCGGACAGACTTGAAGTCTGACACACTGGATATCGGCAGACCTGCTGTCTGACACTCTGATAATCGTATAGACCCACAGTCTGACACACTGACTATCCAACAGACCTGCAGTCTGACACACTGATTATCAGATAGACCCTCAGTCTGATACACTGATAATCGTATAGACCCAAAGTCTGACACACTGACTATTGGACAGACCTGCAGTCTGACGCACTCATTATCGGACAGTCCCGCTGTCTGACACACTGATTATCGGATAGACCCGCAGTCTGAAACACTGATTATCGGATCGACCCGCAGTCTGACACACTGATTATCGGACAGACCCGTAGTCTGACACACTGATTATCGTTTCGACACACAGTCTGACACAGTGATTATCGGATAGACCTGCTGTCTGGAACACTGCTTAACAGACAGAACCGCAGTCTGACACACTGATTATCGGACTGAGCCGCAGTCTGACCCACTGACTATTGGACTGAGCCGCAGTCTGACATACTGATTATTGGATAGACCCGCAGTCTGACACACTGATTATCGGACAGACCCGCAGTCTGACACACTGATTATCGGACAGACCCGCAGTCTGATACACTAGTTATCGGATAGACCCGCCCTCTGACACAGTGGTTATCGGATAAACCCACAGTCTGACACACTGATTATTGGATAGACCCACAGACTGACACATTGATTATCGGATAGACCCAGAGTCTGACACTCTGATTATCGGATAGACGCGCAGTCTGACACACTAATTATTGGATCAACCCGCAGTCTGACACACTGATTTTCAGATAGAGCCTCAGTCTGACACACTGATAATCGAATAGACCCGCAGTCTGACACACTGACTATTGTGTAGACCCGCAGTCTGACACACTGATTATCGGACAGACCCTCAGTCTGACACACTGACTTTAGGATAGACCCACAGTCTGACACACTGATTATCAGACAGACCCGCAGTCTGACACACTGATTATCGGACAGACGCACAGTCTGACACACTGGTTATCGGATAGACCCACAGTCTGACGCACTGAATATCGGACAAACCCACTGTCTGACACACAGATTATCGGATAGACCTGCAGTCTGACACACCGGATATCTGCAGACCTGCTGTCTGACACTCTGATAATCGTATAGACCCACAGTCTGACACACTGACTATCGGACAGACCTGCAGTCTGACACACTGATTATCAGATAGACCCTCCGTCTGATACACTGATAATCGAACAGACCCGCAGACTGACACACTGACAAGAGGTTAGACCCGCAGTCTGACACACTGATTATCGGACAGACCCGCAGTCTGACACACTGATTATCGGATCGACTCACAGTCTGACACAGTGATTATCGCATAGACCTGCTCTCTGGAACACTGCTTAACAGACAGACCCGCAGTCTGACACACTGATTATCGAACAGACCCGTAGTCTGACACACTGATTATTGGATAGACCCACAGTCTGACACACTGATTATCGGATAGACCCACAGACTGACACATTGATGATCGGATAGACCCAGAGTCTGACACACTGATTATTGGATCAACCCGCAGTCTGACACACTGACTATAGGATAGATCCGCAGTCTGACACACTGACTATCGGACAGACCTGCAGTCTGACACACTGATTATCAGATAGACCCTCAGTCTGATACACTGATAATCGAATAGACCCACAGTCTGACACACTGACTTTAGGATAGACCCGCAATCTGACACACTGATTATCAGACAGACCCGCAGTCTGACACACTGATTATTGGACAGATGCACAGTCTGACACACTGAATATCGGACAGACCCACTGTCTGACACACTGATTATCGGATAGTCCTGCAGTCTGCCACATTGATTATCGGATACACCCTCAGTCTGACACACAGAGTATCGGACAGACCTGAAGTCTGACACACTGGATATCGGCAGACCTGCTGTCTGACACACTGATTATTGGATCAACCCACAATCTGGCACAATGATTATCGAACAGACCGGCAGTCTGACACACAGATTATTGGACAGACCCGCAGTCTGACACACTGATTATCGGACAATCCCGCAGTCTGACACACTGACTATCGGATAGACGCGCAGTCTGACACACTGATTATCGGATACCCCCTCAGTCTGACACACTGATTATCGGATAGACCCGCAGTCTGACACACTGATTATCGGTCAGATTGGCAGTCTGACACACTGATTATCGGACAGACCCGCAGTCTGACACACTGATTATTGGATCAATCCGCAGTCTGACACACTGATTATCAGATAGACCCTCAGTCTGACACACTGATAATCGAATAAACTCACAGTCTGACACCCTGATTTTCGGACAGACCCTCAGTCTGACATACTGATAATCGAATAGACCCACAGTCTGACACACTGACTATAGGATAGACCCGCAATCTGACACACTGATTATCAGATAGACCCGCAGTCTGACACACTGATTATTGGACAGACGCACAGTATGACACAATGATTATCGAATAGACACACAGTCTGACACACTGATTAAAGTATAGTCCAACAGCCAGATACACTGTTTATCGGATTGACCCGCAGTCTGACACTCTGATTATCGAATACACCCACAGTCTGACACACTGATTATAGGAGAGATCCGCAGTCTGACACACTGGTTATTGAATACGCCCACAGTCTGCCACACTGATTATCAGATAGACCCACAGTCTGACACACTGATTAAAGTATAGTCCAACAGCCAGATACACTGTTTATCGGATTGACCCGCAGTCTGACACTCTGATTATCGAATACACCCACAGTCTGACACACTGATTATCGGATAAACCCACAGTCTGACACACTGATTATCGAATAGACCCAAAGTCTGACACACTGGTTATTGAATACGCCCACAGTCTGCCACACTGATCACACTGACTATAGGATAGATCCGCAGTCTGACACACTGACTATCGGACAGACCTGCAGTCTGACACACTGATTATCAGATAGACCCTCAGTCTGATACACTGATAATCGAATAGACCCGCAGTCTGACACACTGACTATAGGATAGACCTGCAGTCTGACACACTGACTATCGGACAGACCTGCAGTCTGACACACTGATTATCAGATCGACCCTCAGTCTGATACACTGATAATCGAATAGACCCGCAGTCTGACACACTGACTATAGGATAGACTCGCAGTCTGACACACTGATTATCGGACAGACCCACAGTCTGACACACTGATTATCGGACTGAGCTGCAGTCTGACACACGGATTATTGGATAGACCCGCAGTCTGACATACTGATTATCGAACAGACCCGCAGTCTGACACACTGATTATTGGATAGACCCGCAGTCTGACACACTGATTATCGGACAGACCCGCAGTCTGATACACTGGTTATCGTATAGACCCGCCCTCTGACACACTGGTTATCGGATAAACCCACAGTCTGACAGACTGCTTATCGGATAGACCCGCAGTCTGACACACTGATTATCGGACAGACCCTCAGTCTGACACTCTGATAATCGTATAGACCCACAGTCTGACACACTGATCATAGGATAGATCCGCAGTCTGACACACTGATTATCGGACAGACCCGCAGTCTGACACACTGATTATCGGATCGACACACAGTCTGACACAGTGATTATCGGATCGACACACAGTCTGACACAGTGATTATCGGATAGACCTGCTGTCTGGAACACTGCTTAACAGACCGGACCGCAGTCTGACACACTGATTATCGCACTGAGCCGCAGTCTGACACACTGATTATTGGATAGACCCGCAGTCTGACACACTGATTATCGGACAGACCCACAGTCTGACACACTGAATATTGGATAGACCCACAGTCTGACACACTGATTATCGGACAGACCCGCAGTCTGATACACTGGTTATCGGATAGACCCGCCCTCTGACACACTGGTTATCGGATAAACCCACAGTCTGACACACTGATTATTGGATAGACCCACAGACTGACACATTGATTATCGGATAGACCCAGAGTCTGACACACTATTTATCGGATAGACCCGCAGTCTGACACACTGATTATTGGATCAACCCGCAGTCTGACACACTGATTATCAGAAAGACCCTCAGTCTGACACACTGATAATCGAATAGACCCGCAGTCTGACACACTGACTATAGTATAGACCCGCAATCTGACACCCTGATTCTCGGACAGACCCGCAGTCTGACACACTGATTATTGGATAGACCCACAGTCTGACACACTGATTATCGGACAGACCCGCAGTCTGACACACTGATTATTGGATCAACCCGCAGTCTGACACACTGATTATCAGATAGACCCTCAGTCTGACACACTGATAATCGAATCGACCCGCAGTCTGACACACTGACTATAGTATAGACCCGCAGTCTGACACCCTGATTCTCGGACAGACCCGCAGTCTGACACACTGATTATTGGATAGACCCACAGTCTGACACACTGATTATCGGAGAAACCCGCAGTCTGACACACTGATTATCGGATCGACACACAGTCTGACACAGTGATTATCGGATAGACCCACAGACTGACACATTGATTATCGGATAGACCCAGAGTCTGACACACTGATTATCGGATAGACCCGCAGTCTGACACACTGATTATTGGATCAATCCGCAGTCTGACACACTGATTATCAGATAGACCCTCAGTCTGACACACTGATAATCGAATAAACCCGCAGTCTGACACCCTGATTTTCGGACAGACCCTGAGTCTGACATACTGATAATCGAATAGACCCACAGTCTGACACACTGACTTTCGGATAGACCCGCAATCTGACACACTGATTATCAGATAGACCCGCAGTCTGACGCACTGGTTATCGGACAGACCCAC
>NW_025202104.1:0-7573 GCF_004010195.1 Chiloscyllium plagiosum
CAGCTCTCCCGTGCTCTGGGGATATTTGACTTATGTGACTATGTCAAACACTGAAACCTCACGATCCTGCTGCACCTCCCCCCTCGTTACTGACAATATACTGTTCATTACGTTAAACACAAGAAGAACAAATGCAAAACGTTGAGGGAGAGTTCCCTTCTATTTCCATCAGAACAATCTTAATCACTGAAAATTGGTTCAGGACATGTGACATTGATCCATCTCTGTCAGACCCCGAGCAAGTGTCCATTCGCTTTCCGTGCCTTTGAACACTTTGGGTGGTGCACGGTTGGTTTGGAACCTCACGTTTTGAAACGGACATCATTCATTGTATTTTCGGCTGCACTGCTAAAGTTGTCTCTGGCGCCTCCAGTAAAATGGAAACAGTGTTTACTCAGAAACCGACGTGTGATCAAAAGCAAGCGGACAGATGTGTCAATGAACGCAGCAAGAACATTCCCCTGCGAAGTGTTGCAATACTACACGTGGAACGAAGAGCCGGAATTGTATTAAGCGGTGAAAGCGCCCATTGTGAAGCTTGCACCCACTACCCTCAGATTAAGCATCTCACACTGCACCGACTGAGCTAACCAAGCATGGTGCACTGTGGATTAGTTTGCTATTACATTGCGAGCATAATTCATCCAGTTCAGTCCTCCTAATCACAAAAATATCATTCACACCTTTCACTTCAGTTATTCCTTCAAAGCATGACAATCGATTCAGCACTTTTCCCGGGATTTAAGGTTCAACCTTAATAATTTTACCCGTAATATTTTTACCCTCACCTTTATATCGCTGATGTGATTTCCAATCACTCTGACAGACAGTAAATCAGTCGGGAAATTACCTAAGGAAACCCAATCATTCCCGTTTACAGTGTTGGGCATTTCCTATCTGCTGATGAGACAGAGTCGTCTCAATCAACACTTTTTTTGTTCTTTCTACCTAAAACCTTTACCACTTATTATTGTCAAGTCAGGAGTTTTATTTACAACACTTCCAAGAACTGGATCAACATTCCAATGCCCTGTAGCCCTTTCCAATTTAAAGTGAAAGTTTTGCTCCTTTCACGCGGAAAGCGCTGTTACTAAGGAAGGAGCTTCCACGAGTTGTTTCCCATGGCTTGGCAGAAAGTCGCTGATTGAAGCTGCAGTGGCTGCTTTCTCTTGGCATCGGGAGCTTGGAGAAAGTGATGTCGTATTCTGCTGCGTGTAATCATCTCACTCCCTGTGGACTTGGGGTGAATCATGGATGGGTTTTACCGGTTACAATGTCAATATATGGTCGGGGTAAATGATTGTGCTAAAATATGTGAGGCTTATTCCCTGGGTGGGATCGAACCACCAACATTTCACCCAACTGCGCTGACCATTTGAGATACAGAAATTGGCAACGCAGATATCCTAAAGCAAAGTTATCGACGGGATATGAGGATACGTCGGACAGCAGGAACTTGCGTTGTTTTCAGAGACGGCCGCTGATTTTATCACCGAGGGGGTAAGCTCACTGAGGAGCTGCAAACACTCAAATTAAAAGGCATCCACACATGCGCAGTTCTCTCACATACATCTCCACACAGGAGCTCACTTCCGATGCTGGTGTTTGAAGCCGCGATTCAATAGAAACTGAAGCCTAAAAATCCAGCATATTCGACCGCTCGACCACGCTACCACACAAAATCCAACACTCAGATGACTAGTGTTTCAGCATCGATTCACTTCAGACACTTAGAACTCGCAAATTTTGTAACGAAATTGGCGGAATTTAAGAAGAAAGACCAAAGAAAATGTACAGACAAGGAACAGGCCCTTCATCCAATCAAGCCTGAGCCGATCCAAATCTAATGTTTAAACCTATCACCCAATTCCTAAGCATCTGTATCCCTCTGCTCCCCACCTACTCATGCATCTGTCCAGACGCAACTTAAATGTATCTACCGTGATTACCTCTCCCGTCTCTGCTGGGAACGCATTCCAGACACCCACCACCCGCTGTGCCAAGTAGTTGCCGCGTGTTTCCCTCTTAAACATTTCACCTCTCATCTTAAAAGCGTGACCTCTCGGTAGTTAATCCTTCAACCTGGGAAATAAAACTTTTCTCTATCTATCCAGTCTGTACCCTTCATGATTTTGTAAACCTCAAAACGGTCCCCCTCAAACTCCTTTTTTCGAATGAAAACAAACCTAACTTCCTACTGCACCTTCCATACGAGGCAACATCCGCTTAAACCTTTTACCCGCCCTCTCCAAAGCGTCCACATCCTTTTGGTAATGTGGCGACCAGAAATTTACACAGTATTCTAAGTGTGGCCAGACCAATATATTGTTCAATGTGAACATGACTTGCCAGCCATTCTATTAAATATCCCATCCAATGAAGCCAAGCACACTATACGCCTGCTTGACCACTCTATACACCTGTGCAGCAACCTTCAGTGTATAATGGACCTGTACTCACAGATCTCTCTGTCCATCAACTTTTTTTTTCCCCAAAGCTCTTCCGTTCATTGTATAACCCCATCTGGAATTAGACTAACCGAAATGTCTCACCTCACATTTGTCTGTTTTGAACTCCAGCTGCCACTTTTCCGCCCAACTTCCCAGGAAATCAATATCCTCCTGTATTCTTTAACGGTCACTTATACTTTCTGCTAGTCCAGAAATCTTCGTGTCATCTGCAAACTTTCTGATCATTCCAACAGTGCTCTCTTCCAGATCATTTATGTATATCACAAACAACAGTGGCCACAACACTGACCCCTGTGGAGCACTACTGGTCATCTTTCTCCATTTCCCAAAACTCATTCAACTGCCACTCTCTGTCTCCTATTGCTCAACTAATTCTTTATCCACTTGTCTAGAACCCCCTGCACACCATGTTACTTTACGTTCTGTATTTGGTTACCTTATCTAACTCCTTACTATAGTGCATGTATGTGACATCAACAGCCTTTCCTTCACCTATCAACTTGGGCACTTCCCCGAAAAACTCTGCGCCTCTCACTGATATGCACATTATTTTCTCAATATGAATAGATCCTATCCCTCATTACCTTCTCCAGCAACTTTCCCAACACTGATGTTAGGCCCATTGTTCTGTAGATATCCGGAATATCCCTATATACTTCTTGTACAGGGGACAATATGAGCAACGTTCCAGTCAGCCAGAACCTCACCTGTGATGAAGGATGCCACGAAGATATCTGCCAGGGCCCCAACTATTTCCTCTCTCACCTCACTCAGGAACCAGGGATAGATCCCATCCGTTCCTGGGGATTTGTCCACATAAAGTACCACTAGCCTGCCCAACACAGCTTCCCTACTTATGTCAACATGATCCAGACTAATCAAATGTCTTACTCTGGACTCAACATTCACCATGTTCCTCTCCTCAGTGAACACTGATGCAAAATAATCATTCAGAATCATACCTAATCTCTCAGTTTCGACATACAGCCTTCCTTCATTTTCCTTTAGTGGACCAATCCTTTCTCTGGTTACCCGTTTGCTTCTTATATATGAATAATAGGCTTTAGGATTCTCCTTAATTGTGCTAGCGTGAAGTTGTTTCATGACCCCTTTTAACCTCCTTGATTCCTTGTTTAAGACTTGTCCTACTCTTCCCATGTTCCTCCAGGGACCATTATGTTCTTGGCTGCCGAGGCATTATGTATGCTTCCCTGTTCCTCTTGGCGAGTCGTACAATTGTCCTGTCATCAACAGTTCACGAATATTGCCTTTAAAATCCTTTGCCTTCAACGGGACATGCCTATCCTGCACTATATTTAACCTAGCTTTGAAAACCTGCCACATATGAACTGTGGACGTTCCTACAAATAGCTGTGTCCAATCAACATTTCCGACCTCCTGCATAATTTTTATATAATTAGCTTTGGCCCAGTTTAGTACTCTTTCCTCATGACCACTCTCATCTTTGTCAATGAGTATTCTAACACTAACAGAATATTGGACACTTCCCAAAGAAATCACCCACGGCAACTTTTATCACCAGCCCTGGCTTATTCCCCAATATCAGTTCCAATATGGCCTATTCCCTCGTCGGACTATTGATATACCACTCCAGAAAACTCACCTGGAGGCTTCTTACAAATGGTATCCCATCCAGACCTCCGACGCTAAGAGTATCCCGGTCAATGTTGGGAAAACAGAAATCTTCAATCAACACTAAATTATTGCCTCTACGTCTTTCCATGATGTTTAACTATTTGTTTCTTTCACCTCACGCTCACTGTAATACAGCCCCAAAAATCTAACCTCACCCTTCTTATTTCACTGCTCCATCCATAGTGTCTCACGACCCAAGCCTTACATGATGTCCTCCTTTCGCACAGCCATGATATCATCCCTGACCAGCAATGCAACTCCTTCCCCTTTTTCCACCCCTGTCCAGTCTGAAGCGTCTGTATCCTAGAACATTTGGTTGCCAACCATGCCCTTCCTTCAACTAAATCTCTGTGATCGCAATAACGTCATATTCCCAGGCACCAACCTAAGCCCTAAGTTCATCTGTCTATACTCCATGCATTAAGGTAAATGCATTTCAGGCCACCAGTTCTTTTGCATTCATCTGCACTCTGCCTACCCTTCCCATTATTAATGCTATCTTCCTGATTCTTAGCGTTTCCAGTTTCCACCGCACTGCTGACTTGCTTAATCGTATGGTTCCCAGCCCTCTGCCACATTAGTATAAAACCTCCCCAATAGCAGGAGCAAAACCTCCCGAATGGACATTCGTTCCTGTCTGGTTCAGAAGTAGATCGTCAATTTTCTTATAGTCCCACATTCCCCAGAATTGGTCGCAAAATCCAACAAATCTGAAACCCGCCCTGCAGCACCATTCCTCAAGTTACGTGTTCATCGTGCCTTTTTTAATTCATTTCTACGCTGACAGTCACATGGCACCGGCAGTAATCCCAAGATTACTTCCTTCTAATGTCCTCCTTTTTAATTTCTCTCCTAGATCCCTGAATTATCCCTGCAGGTCCTCATCTCGTTTCTTTTTTCGTTGGTGCCTGTATGCACCAAGACAACTGGCTGTTCACAATCCCCTTTTCGAATGCTGTTCAGCCGATAGGCGACATCGCTGGCCTGAGCACCTGGGAGGCAACATAATTCTCCAGAATTGCTGATGCTCCACAGTGAGTCCACCCGCAGTTCCAGAGTGACCACGTGGTCAAACAAGTGCTGCAGCTGGACACACTTCTTGCAAGAGTAAGTTTAGAAAACCTTTACAAGGATTTGCAAGGATTGCACTGCTTGGACATGAGAATGAAACTGCATAGGCTTCGTCAGATTCCCAGGAACTTCAGGGCTTAGATATGGCCTCACAGAAGCTTATAAAATCATGAGGAAGACAGACAAAGTAAATACTCAGGGAGCACTTTTTCACAAGACACGCGGGTTCAAATCTACATAGCAAACGTTTAATGCGAGAGAGGAAACATTTAAAAGGGATGTGAGGGACACATGTTTTTCACAAAGAATTTTTGCGTGTGTGGAATGATTTGCCACATTTAGTGGCAGAGTCTGGTGCACTCACAACATTTCAAAGGCATCTGAATGAGTGTATAGACAGGAAGACCTCGGAGAGATAAGGCTCAAATATTGGGAGATATGTATGGATTAATTTCGGTTATCTATTCAGCAATGGCAAGTTGGATCGCGGGGTTTGTTTCCATGCTCGACAACTCTGAGATGCTCCAGCCACCGGTAACGGTTTGAATACACTATTTGCAAAAAACGCATGACGTTTGTTACTCTGTCAGCGAGTTTGGCTATTTTGTTTGGAGGGTGGATGGACCCAACCGATCCAGAGATGAAGGTTTTCCAGATATTTGCTGCCAATGACCATTCTTCTTGGCACTTTCCCAAGTTCGCCATCAAAGATTTTGGCTGAAGAAAAAAACCTCACATATCGCATTACCCACTTTCTTCAGCGAATCCAAAAACTGACAGCTCTTAACGTGGAACAGAATTAAAACTGAAAAGGCAGTACCATGATCAGACACACCGAAGCTTAAGTGCTGTCTGTGAGGCACTGTGAGTCGTCTCTGACATGAACCGCTCGCACAAGTAACAGCGAGGCAATTCCAAACCTACTGGAGATTTAGTTTATTGCCAAGTCCCAGAAAGTGCTCAAGTATCATATATTAATAAAGAACACAAACGAACCATTAAAAGTGAACATTTTCAATTATATCCGTGATTAAATTAGGCCATCAATGCGCCGGTGCCCCATCTGATTGAGAGAGCCAATCACCTTTCTCCCTCACCAGGAGAATAATGAAGGAAATGAAGGTCGAGCAACGTTTCACATCCCGATTGCCCACCTTTTCGCCACAGCATCAAAAAACGGCGAACAGGTTCAATGCAGGATCTTCTTTCGAAATAACGGTGAAGTAACTATGTATATTCATTTTCAGAGTAAACGGGGAACAACAGAAGTTGTCTGGAATATGAATAACCAACAGAGACTACTTGGGTCCCAGATTCTACTGATGCACAGACTTTCTTATGAAAAGGTACCTTGTGTGATTGCCCTACATCCAGAAATCTTCTGGCTGCCTTCTGTTTGCCCTGACACATTAACCTTGTGCTGCTCTAATCGAATTTGTAGTTCTTGCCATTTGTCCGTATTGCTACGAGGGATAGCTGGTCGTGGCAACTCGTGACTGCCACACAAATTATTTGCCAAAATTGGATTGTCCCGCAACGTGATTCGCAGTGCACGAACTTCGCAACGAGGATATGCCACGCGGCAAGTTACAAAGCACGCTTCCATTTATTAAAGTCAGTTTCTGGGAACTGACAACCAGATTCCTCCTTACACTCGGAATTATGACAACACAAAAACCAACAGCCTCTCTCAGAGACAAGTGACCAATGCCCATCTTGTGCCGGACAAACATAGTTGACAAGATTGCACGCAGGGACTGCACACAAAACTATGGAGGAGAAGCAGACAGACGACCATCGAGCTGCGTTCATGCAGTTCTGTTACCCTGTAAACCCCATGCACAGCTGTTCCTTGCAGGTACACAAAGGGCACTGATGTCTCTGACTCCAGGACTTGGAACTCGGATTATATGACTGTCTGCAGCACTAGTTACTTCCTTGTGTGAGGTAACTCCCGATGGAACATATGTAAAACATGATAGCTCATTGAGAAATACGTCCAAAATAGTACCCAAGAGATGTATTTCTGTTGTGCGTCAGGTCCAAGAACACTCAGATCAATAGCTCCCTTGATTACCTCTGCTGGTCATGTTTGCAAAGAGATCTAGCAAATTGCCAAGTGTGATTTTCCTTTCAATCAACAATTTAGACTTAGTTTGGCTGCAAATATGTTTTCCTAACTTTGTGCTTTTCTTCTTTTACATTGGTGTCTCGCACCTTACAATTGACAGCAGAGTTAGGAAAGGAGGTGGAAGCATTTAGCCCATCAAGTCAGCGACAGCTTTCAATGAGATCACGGCTGATTTGGTTAATGCTCAACTCTGCTTTTTCGTCAGTACTCATGGAGGAGAAAGTGAGGTCTGTAGATGCTGGAG
>NW_025202105.1:0-6287 GCF_004010195.1 Chiloscyllium plagiosum
TGACTGAATCCCGGAGCAGTGCAAGAGGAAACCTGAATCCTGCTGCAGCGCGAGGGAAAACCCGAAACCCGGAGAAGAGCGAGGGAAAACATGAATCCCAGAGTAGTGCTAGTGTAATCCCAAGTCCATAGCGAGGGGAAACCCGAGTCCTGGACCAGAGCGAGGGGAAACCTGAGTCCCGGAGCAGAGCAAGGGGAAACAAAAATCCCGGAGCAGAGTGAGGGGAAACACGAGTCCCGGTGCAGAGCGAGGGGAATTTAGAATTCCGGTGCAGATCGAGGGGAAACCCGAGTCCTGGTGCAGAGCGAGTGGAAACCCGAGTCCCGGAGCAAAGCGAGGGGAAACACGAGTCCCAGAGCTGAACGAGGGAAACCCGGGTGTCGGAGCAATGCGAGGGAAAACCGAGATCCGGTGCAGAGCGAGAGGAAATCCGAGTCGCAGAGCAGAACGAGAGGAAACCCGAGTCCTGCAGAGTGAGGGCAAATGCGAGTCTTGGACAAGTGTGAGGGAAAACACAAATCCCGGAGTAGTGCAAGTGGAATTCCGAGTCCCGGAGCAGAGCGAGAGGACAACAGAGTCTCAGACAAGAGTGAAGGAAAGCCCGAATCCCGGAGCAATGCAAGGGAATCCCGCGTACTGGAGTATAGCGAGGGGTAACCCGAATCCCGGAGTAGAGCAAGTGGAATTCCGAATCCCGGAGCAGTGCGAGGGGAAACTCGAAACCTGGAGTAGTTCAAGTGGAATGCCAAATCCCGGAGCAGTGCAAAGTGAATCCCGAATTCCGGGGAAGAGTGAGGGGAATTCCGATGCCCGGAGCAGAGCGAGGGGAAACCTAAATCCTGGAGCAGAGTGAGGGGAATCCCGAGTCCCGGTGCAAAACAAGGGGAAATCCGAGTCTCGGAGTACAACGAGGGGAAATCTGAGTCCTAGTCCAGAGTGAGGGGAATCCTGTGTCCCAGAGCTGAGCGAGGGAACCCCGGGTCTCGGAGCAATGCGAGGGAAAACCGAGTCCCGGTGCAGAGCGATAGAAAATCCGAGTCCCGGTGCAGAGTGAGGGGAATTCCGAGGCCTGGAGCAGAGCGAGGGGAAACCTGAGTCCCGGAGCAGAGTGAGGGGAAATCCGAGTCCCGGAGCAGAGCGAGGGGAAACCCGAGTCCCGGAGCAGAGTGAGGGGAATCCCCAATTCCAGATCAGAGTGAGGGGAAATCCCAGTACAAATGCAGAGTGAATGGAAAAATGAATTCCAGTGCAGGGCAAGGGGAAAGCAGAGTCCCGGTGCAGAGCGAGGGGAAACCCGTGTCCCAGAGCAGAGCGAGGGGAAAACCGAAACCCGGAGAAGAGTGAGGGAAAACACAAATCCCAGAGTAGTGCAATTGAAATCCAAAGTCCATAGCGAGGGGAAACTCGAGTCCCGGAGCAGAGCGACTGGAAACCCGAGTCCCGGTGCAGAACGAAGGAAAACCCGAGTCCCGGATCAGAGCGTGGGGAAACCTGAATCCTGGTGTAGCGCGGATAGAGCAAGGGCAAACACAAAACCTGGAGTAGTGCATGTGGAATCCCAAGTCCATATCGAAGGGGAGTCCGAGAGCCGGAGCTGAGCAGGGGAAACCTGAGTCCTGCAAAGCAAGGGGAAACCCGATCACAGAGCAGAGCGAGTGGAAACCCGAGTCCTGCAGAGCGAGGGGAAATTCGAGTCTGGGACAAGAGCGAGGGAAAACACAAATCCCGGAGTAGTGCAAATGGAATTCCGAGACCCGGAGCAGAGCAAGAGGAGAACAGAGTCTCAGACATGAGTGAAGGAAAGCCTGAATCCCGGAGCAGTGCAAGGGAATCCTGAGACCCGGAGCAGAGCAAGAGGAAATCCGAGTACTGGTGCAGAGTGAGGGAAAACCCAAGTCCTGGAGCAGAGCAAGGGGAAATCCGGGTCCTGGATCAGAGCGTGGGGAAACCTGAATCCTGGTGCAGCGCGGATAGAGCAAGGGAAAACACAAATCCCGGAGCAGTGCAAGTGAAATCCCAAGTCCATAGCGAAGGGAAACCCGAGTCCCGGAGCAGCGCGAGGGGAAACCCGAGTCCCGGTGCAGAGCGAGGGGAAACTCGAGTCCCGGAGCAGAGTGAGGGGAAACCCGAGTCCTGCAGAGAGAGGGGAAATGCGAGTCTGGGACAAGAGCAAGGGAAAACACAAATCCCTCTGGAGTGCAAGTGTAATTCCGAGTACCGCAGCAGAGCGAGAGGAAATCCGAGTCCTGGTGCAGAGCGAGGGGAAACCCGTATCCTGGTGCAGAGCGAGGGGAAGCCCGTATCCTGGTGCAGAACGAGGGGAAACCCGAGTCCCGGTGCAGAGCGAGGGGAAACCCGAGTCCAGGTGCAGACCGAGGGCAAACCCGAGTCCTGCAGAGCAAGGGAAAATTCGAGTCTGGGACCAGAGCGAGGGAAAACACAAATCCCGGACTAGTGCAAGTGGAATTCCGAGACCCGGAGCAGAGCGAGAGGAGAACAGAGTCTCAGACATAAGTGAAGGAAAGCCCGAATTCCGGAGCAGTGCAAGGGAATCCTGAGATCCGGAGCAGAGAGAGAGGAAATCCGAGTACTGGTGCAGCGTGAGGGGAAACCCAAGTCCCGGAGCAGAGCGAGGGGAAATCCGTGTCCCGGAGATGGGCGAAGGGAATCCCGAGTCCCGGAGCAGAGCGAGGGGAAATCCGTGTCCCGGAGAAGAGCGAAAGGAATCCCGAGTCCTGGTACAGAGCGCGGGCAATCCAGAATCCGGGAGCAGAGCAAGGGAAGACCTGAGACCCGGAGCTGTGCGATGGGAAACCCGAGTCCCGGAGCAGAGTGAGGGGAAACCCAAGTCCTGGTGCAGGGCGAGGGGGATCGCAAATCCCGGAGCAGAGCGAGTGGAAACCCGAGTTCTGGAGCAGAGCGATGGGAAACCCGAGTCCAGGTGCAGAGCAAGGGGAAACCCGACTCCCGGAGCAGAACGAAGGGAAACCCGAATCCCGGAGCAGAGTGAGGGGAAACCCGAGTCCCAGAGCAGAGCGAGGGGAATCCCGAGTACCGGAGTATAGTGAGGGGAAACCCGAATCCCGGAGTAGTGCAAGTGGAATCACAAATCCCAGAGCAGTGCACAGGGAATCTTGAATCCTGGAGAAGAGCGAGGGGAATTCCGAATCCCGGTGCAGAACGAAAGGAAACCCGAGTCCCGGAGCAGAGCGAGGGGACACCCGAGTCCCAGAGCAGAGCGAGGGGAATCCCGAGTACCGGAGTATAGTGAGGGGAAACCCGAATCCCGGAGTAGTGCAAGTGGAATCACAAATCCCAGAGCAGTGCACAGGGAATCTTGAATCCTGGAGAAGAGCGAGGGGAATTCCGAATCCCGGTGCAGAACGAAAGGAAACCCGAGTCCCGGAGCAGAGCGAGGGGACACCCGAGTCCCAGAGCAGAGCGAGGGGAAACCCGAGTCCCGATGCAGAGCGAGGGGAAACCCGAGTCCCGGATCAGAGCGATGGGAATCCCGAGTCCCAGATCAGAGCGAGGGGAATCCCGAGTACCGGAGTATAATGAGGGGAAAACCGAATCCCGGAGTAGTGCAAGTGGAATCACAAATCCCAGAGCAGTGCACAGGGAATCTTGAATCCTGGAGAAGAGCGAGGGGAATTCCGAATCCCGGAGCAGAGCGAGGGGAAACCCGAAAACCGTAGTAGTGCAAGTGGAATCCCTAATCCTGGAGAAGTGCAAATGGAATCCCGAATCCCTGGGCAGAGCGAGGGAAAGTCCGAGTCCCGGACCAGAACCAGGGGAAACCTGAGTCCTAGTCCAGATTGAGGAGAATCCTGTGTCCCAGAGCTGAGCGAGCGAAACCCGAGTCTTGGAGCAATGCGAGGGAAAACCGAGTCCCGGTGCAGAGCCGTATCCTGGTGCAGAACAAGGGGAAACCCGAGTCCCGGTGCAGAACGAGGGGAAACCCGAGTCCCGGAGCAGAGCGAGGGGAAACCCGAGTCCTGGTGCAGAGCGAGGGGAAACCCGAGTCCAGGTGCAGACCGAGGGCAAACCCGAGTCCAGCAGAGCGAGGGGAAATGCGAGTCTGGGACAAGAGTGAGGGAAAACACAAATCCCGGACTAGTGCAAGTGGAATTCCGAGACCCGGAGCAGAGCGAGAGGAGAACAGAGTCTCAGACATGAGTGAAGGAAAGCCCGAATCCCGGAGCAGTGCAAGGGAATCCTGAGATCCGGAGCAGAGCGAGAGGAAATCCGAGTACTGGTGCAGCGTGAGGGGAAACCCGAGTCCCGGAACAGAGCGAGGGGAATCCCGAGTACCAGAGTATAGTGAGGGGAAACCCGAATCCCGGTGCAGAGCGAGGGGAAACCCGAGTCCCGGATCAGAGCGATGGGAATCCCGAGTCCTGGATCAGAGCGAGGGGAATCCCGAGTACCGGAGTATAATGAGGGGAAACCCGAATCCCGGAGTAGTGCAAGTGGAATCACAAATCCCGGAGCAGTGCACAGGGAATCTTGAATCCTGGAGAAGAGCGAGGGGAATTCCGAATCCCGGAGCAGAGCGAGGGGAAACCCGAAAACCGTAGTAGTGCAAGTGGAATCCCTAATCCCGGAGAAGTGCAAATGGAATCCCGAATCCCTGGGCAGTGCGAGGGAAAGTCCGAGTCCCAGACCAGAACCAGGGGAAACCTGAGTCCTAGTCCAGATTGAGGAGAATCCTGTGTCCCAGAGCTGAGCGAGCGAAACCCGAGTCTTGGAGCAATGCGAGGGAAAACCGAGTCCCGGTGCAGAGTGAGAGGAAATCCGGGTCCTGGATCAGAGCGTGGGGAAACCTGAATCCTGGTGCAGCGCGGATAGAGCAAGGGAAAACACGAATCCTGGAGTAGTGCAATTGAAATCCCAAGTCCATAGCGAGGGGAAACTCGAGTCCCGGAGCAGAGCAAGGGAAATCCCGAGTCCCGGTGCAGAGTGATGGAAAACCCGAGTCCCGGAGCAGAGCGAGGGGAAACCCGAGTCCCGGAGCAGAATGAGGGGAAACCCGAGTCCCGGAGCATGGCGAGGGGAAACCCGAGTCCTGGTGCAGAGCGAGGGGAAACCCGAGTCCAGGTGCAGAGCGAGGGGAAACCCGAGTCCCGGTGCAGAGTGAGGGGAAACCCGAGTCCCGGAGCAGAGCGAGGGGAAACCCAAGTCCCGGTGCAGAGTGAGGGGAAACCCGAGTCCCGGAGCAGGGCGAGGGGAAACCCGAGTCCCAGAGCAGAGCGAGGGGAAACCCGAGTCCAGGTGCAGATTGAGTGGAAACCCGAGTCCAGGTTCAGCGCGAGGGGAAACCCGAGTCCAGGTGCAGAGTGAGTGGAAACCCGAGTCCCGGTGCAGCGCGAGGGGAAACCTGTGTCCCGGAGCAGGGCGAGGGGAAACCCGAGTCCCAGAGCAGAGCGAGGGGAAACCCGAATCCCAGAGCAGAGCGATGGGAATCCCGAGTCCCGGATCAGAGCGAGGGGAATCTCGAATACCGGAGTATTGTAGGGGGTACTGTAATTTTTAAACGGTTAGCTGCATTTTAGTCTTTCCTACCTTATAGTAAACACAAGCAGACACCCGAAACTGTTGCCGGACCTCCCCCATGTTTTTATGAATGAAACAATTGAGCAGCTTTCCTCGATAGTTGAGAGACCGCCCTTAACCACAGTTGTACAACATCATCCATATAAAGAAAGAACGGGGAGCTCGAACACTGATTGGCCAAGTGAATAACAAAATAATCGCAGGCACCAGAACCCAAATAAGGAAAACAGTGGGGAACCCTAGCACTCATTGGTCAAGACAGCAGTAGGAGACCCAGCCCACATATACGTGTATATAATGTGTGGAGATTACTATGCTTGTGTCTGTACCCATGGGAACAACACCCGACTTTGCAAAGTTGCAAAGACTCCTCCGTGTCTTTGTTCCTGGGAAGGGAAATAAAAGTGCCGGAGATGGGGCCGGACAGCCGCATATCTCGCACAATTGGGGGCTCGTCCGGGATGAAATAATTATTGCCGGGGGGGAAGTCTCTTCGGCTCACGGATCAAGCCTGATCACAACAAAGACGCGTCTAGGATATATTTATACTTTTCACTGATCAGCTTGGTCCGTCAGCCGTCGGCCAAGAGAGGAGGTGACCCGGCTCATTTAAAATTAATTTTGAATCCTGGAAAAAGGAACACACGGACGAGTGCTGGGACGACCGGTTAGTGACTATACACGAGGGTACACACATTTAAAAAGGCCAGACAACTCCGTGCACGGATCAA
>NW_025202105.1:7294-7574 GCF_004010195.1 Chiloscyllium plagiosum
CGGGGCAGAGCGAGGGGAAACCCGAGTCCCGGAGCAGAGCGAGTGGAAACCCAAATCCTGGAGCAGAACGAGGGGAAACCCGAGTCCCGGAGCAGAGCGAGGGGAAACCCGAGTCCCGGTGCAGATCGAGGGGAAACCCGAGTCCCGGAGCAGAGCGAGGGGAAACCCAAATCCTGGAGCAGAGCGAGGGGAATCCCGAGTCCCGGTGCAGAGCGAGGGGAATCCCGAGTCCCGGTGCAGGTCGAGGGGAAACCCGAATCCCGGAGCAGAGCGAGGGGAA
>NW_025202106.1:0-4563 GCF_004010195.1 Chiloscyllium plagiosum
AGGGACAGAGGCGGGGGAGAGTTTGGTAAGTTGGGAGGAGCTGTTTCAGTACTGACTGGGCAGACAGCTGGTTGGAGAGATTCCAACATTGAGTCCTGGGAAAGGTGGGAAAGGTAATTAAATGGTGAAAGGTTTTATTGAGGAAAGGAAATTAAAAATGCAATGGAGGTTCATGCGAAGGGAAGAGTTACATGTTCATTGCTGAAGACTCTCTCACACCAGCTCGATCACACTCACACTCACACTCACTCTCCGGAACACACTCACTCTCCGGAACACACTCACCGACTGTCACAGTCACACCCTCACTCTGTCTTAGACTCATTGACTCTCATACGTTAGCTCACACTGACTCTCTCTCACACACTGACACTCATACCGTCAGTATCACACATTCACACCCTCATTCTCGCACACTGTGTCTCTGATTCACACACGTTAGTTTGTCCCCAGACCCTCCATCTCCCATTTTCTCTCTCTGTCCCTGGACACTGTGTGGATAGCCTCAGTTTGAGAATTGCCTTTCTGTTCTCTCAGGTTTTGTTGACACTGTCACCAGGAGCAGAGGAACAGGCTCTGGCTGGGTTTATCACCAGAGATTTCAGCATCATACCCTCCACCCTAAGGATCACACAGCCATCCTCCACCACCCCTCCACACACCCCCAACACCATGGGAAAAGGTATTGTTCCTGGTGACGCCCACTCCAGGCAGAGTGAAAACTCCACGGTTCAGTTGGGTTTCCTGTGAATTTTTCCCTGGATAGTTAGCAGTGGGACCTGGGAGGGGAGGGGGTGGGTTAATTCCTGAGAGAGCTGCCCAGTGTATCCTCGGGACAGTGTGGAGCCCAGTGTGCCCAGTGCTGGAGTCTTGCTGTGCCCTGCCCTTTCTCACCGGTCGACAGCATCCAGTGGGCGGCCATGCCCCCCGAAGCCGCAGTAACATCCGTAATCGAAGTAATCAAGGCGAGAGAGCCAGCGGCCCCCACCCACTCGGCACTCGATCATCGTACCCAGCTGGTCCAGATGTCTCTTCCAGCGCCGGTCAGCGGTGATCAGCAACACACCTATAGGAGACACACACCCTTACTGTCACAGCTTCATCAAACTCTGGTTAGGCCACACTGAGAGTATTGTCTTCAATTCTGGTCGCCACATCACAGGAAGGATAGGGAGGCTTTGGAGAGGGTGCAGAAGAGGTTCACCAGGATGCTGCCTGCATTAGAGGGTATGAGCTATAAGGAGAGGCTGGATAAACTCAGGCTGCTTTCTCTGGAGACTGAGCGGAGACTGAGGGGAGACTTGACAGAAGTTTATAAATATATTGAGATGCATAGATAGGGTTGATGGTCACAATCTGTTTCCCAGAGCTGAGATGTCTAACACTAGGAGGCGTATATTTAATGTGAGAGGGGGAAAGTTCAAAGGAGATGTGAGGGGGAAAGTTTTTTACACAGAGAGGGGCGGCAGTCTGGAACGTGCTGCCAGGAGGTGGTAGTGGGGATAGATATGATTGGGGCATTTAAGGGGCTTTTAGATAAACATATGGATATATAAGGAATGGAGGGATATGGACCAAGGGCAGGCAGAAGGAATTAGTTTAATTTGACATCGTGCTCGGCACAAGATGATGGCTGAAGGGTCTGTCCCTGTGCTGTACTGTTCTACATCTGTTAGAGGATGGGAGAGAGAGAGAGACAGACAGAAAGAGAGATGTGGTGAGGAGAGAGAGACAGAGAGAGAGAGAGACGGAGACAGAAGGAGGGAGACAGAGAAAGAGAGAGAGAGCAACAGATGGGGGGCGGGGGGGAGAAAGGGAGGGACAAATAGGGAAAGAGACACATAGAGAGTCCACAAAACAGTTTTCTTATCCAGATACTGATGTACCTACTAGAGAAAGAGCAAAACATGACTTTGTGTTGGGAAATGAGGCAGGGCAGGTGACTGAGATGTCAGTGGGAGAATACAGTGACCATAATTCTATTAGTTTTAAAAAGTGATGAGAGAGGATAGACAGGATCTAAAAGTTAAAGTTCTAAAGTAGAGGAAGACCAAAGTTGATGGTATTTGGCAAGAACTTTCAAAAGTCGATTGGAGGCAGATATTCGCAGGTAAAGGGAGGGCTGGAAAATGGGAAGCTTTCAAAAATGAGATAACGAGATTCCAGAGACTGTACATTCCTATTAGGGTGAAAGGCAAGGCTGGTAGGTGTAGGGACTGCTGGATGGCCAGAGAAATTGAGGGTTTGGTCAAGAAAAAGAAAGAAGTATATGTCAGGTACAGACAAGATAGATCGAGTGAATCCTTAGAACAGTATAAAGATAACAGGAGTATACTTAAGAGGGAAATCAGGAGGGCAAAAAGAGGACATGAGATAGCGTTGGCAAATAGAATTATGGAGAATCCAAAGGTACAAATACATTGAGGATGAAAGGTTTAATGGGGAGAGAATAGAACCCCTTAAAGATCAGCAAGGCCATCTATGTGTGGAACTGCAGGAGATGGAGGAGATACCAAATTAATATTTTGCATCAGTGTTTACTGTGGAGAACGTTACGGAAGCTAGAGAATTTGGAGAAATGAATAGTGGTATATTTTAAAATGTCCAGATTACAGAGGAGGAAGTACTGGATGTCTTAAAATGCATAAAGTTGGATAATTCCCCAGGACCTGATCAGGTGTACCCGAGAACTCTTTGGGGAGCTAGAGAAGTGATTGCTGGGCCTCTTGCTGAGATATTTGTATCATCGATAGTCACAGGTGAGGTGCCGGAAGACTGGAGGTTGGCAAACGTGGTGCCACTGTTTAAGAAGGGCGGTAAAGACAAGCCAGGGAACTATAGACCGATGAGCCTGACCTCGGTGGTGGGCAAGTTGTTTGAGGGAATCCTGAGGGACAGGATTTATATGCATTTGGAGAGGCAGGGTCTGATTAGGGATAGTCAGCATAGCTTTGTGCGTGGGAAATCATGTCTCACGGACTTAAATTTTTTAGTTAAAAATCCCACAACACCAGGTTATAGTCCAACAGGTTTAATTGGAAGCACTAGCTTTCGGAGCGACGCTCCTTCATCAGGTGATTCATCAGGCACAACCTGGTGTAGTGGGATGTTTTACTTTGTACACCCCAGTCCAACACCGGCATCTCCGAATCAAGACTTAAATTTTTTAAGAAGTGTCAAAGTAGGTTGATGAGGGCAGAGCGGTAGACGTGATCTATATGGACTTCAGTAAGGCGTTCGACCAGGTTCCCCATGGGAGACTGGTGAGCAAGGTTAGATCTCATGGACTGAAAACAACAAAAGCTGGAGATTGCTGGCAGGGGGTTGGGAGGGGAGGTGGGGGGGGGGTGGATTGTGGTGGTGGTGGAGGTGTCGAGTGCTGGTGCAGAAAAGATATTGATCGTTCAGATTAAGTGACCTCCCCAGCTCCAGCAAAAATGCTGCCCCCTCCTCACTTCACGTCAGCTCTGATCATGTCCATGTGGACTCGAAACATGAACTTGCTCTCTCTCCACGGATGCTGCCTGACCCGCTGCAAACAGCATTTGTTGTTTCCAGCACAGATTCCAGCATCTGCAGTAATTTGTTCCTACATTAGATCACATGGAATCCAGAGGGAGATAGCCAATTGGATAGGTGACTGGCTCAAAGGTAGAAGACAGAGGGAGGTGGTGGAGGGTTGTTTTTCAGTCTGGAGGCCTGTGACCAGTGGAGTGCCACAAGGATCGGTGCTGGGTCCTCTACTTTTCATCATTTATATAAATGGTTTGGATGTGAACATAAGAGGTATGGTTAGTAAGTTTGCAGATGACACCAAAAATGGAGGTGTAGTGGACAGCGAAGAAGGTTACTTCAGATTACAACAGGATCTTGATCAGATAGGCCAATGGGCTGTGGAGTGGCAGATGGAGTTCTGGTTTCCCTGCTATAAGAAAGATGTTGTGAATCTTGAAAGGGTTCAGAAAAGATTTACAAGGATGTTGCCAGGGTTGGAGGATTTGAGCTACAGGGAGAGCCAAATAGGCTGGAGCTATTTTCCCTGGAGTGTCAGAGGCTGAGGGGTGACCTTATAGAGATTTATAAAATCAAAGAACAAAGAAAATTTACAGCCCAGGAACAGGCCCTTCGACCCTCCAAGCCTGAGCCGATCCAAATCTACTGCCTAAACCTGTCGCCCAATTCCTAAGCATCTGTATCCCTCTGCTCCCCACCTACTCATGCATCTGTCCAGATGCATCTTAAATGAATCTACCGTGCCTGCCTCTACCATCTCTGCTGGCAACGTGTTCCAGATGCCCACCACTCTCTGTGTGAAGTACTTGCCGTGTCTATCCCCCTTAAACTTTCCACCTCTCACCTTGAAAGCATGACCTCTTGTTATTGAATCCTTCACCCTGGGAAAAACCTTATCTCTATCCACCCTGACTATATCCTTCATGATTTTGTAAACCTCGATCAGGTCCCCCCTCAATCTCCTTTTTCCTAATGAAAATAATCCTAACCTACTCAACATCTCTTCATAGCTAGCACCTTCCATACCAGGCAACATCCTCGTAAACCTTC
>NW_025202106.1:5436-7574 GCF_004010195.1 Chiloscyllium plagiosum
CCAGCTATTTCCTCTCTTGCCTCCCTCAGCAACTTGGGGTAGATCTCATCCGGTCCTGGGGATTTGTCCACCTTAATAACCTCTAGTCTACCCAACACATCTTCCCTACTTATGTCACCGTGATCCAGACTAACCAAACGTTTTTCTCTAATCTCTCCATCCATCATGTCCCTCCCCTCAGTGAACACTGATGCAAAGTAATCATTCAGAATCTCACCCATTCTCTCAGGTTCGGCACACAGCCTTCCTTCATTATCCTTTAGTGGACCAACCCTTTCTAGAGTTACCCTCTTGCTTTGTATATAAGAATAAAAGGCTTTGGGATTCTCCTTAATTCTGCTCGCTAATCGTGGGGAGTATGGATAGGGTAAACAGACAGGGTCTTTTCCCAGGATGGAGGAGTCCAGAACTGGAGGGGTGAGAGGAGTTTAGGGTGAGAGGGGAAAGAATTGAAAGGGAGCTGAGGGTCAATGTTTTCACACAGAGGGTGGTACGTATATGGAATGAGCTGCCAGAGGATGTGGTGGAGGCTGGTACAATTACAGCATTTAAGAGGCATTTGGATGGGTATATGAATAGGAAGGGTTTGGAGGGATATGGGCCAGGAGCTGGCAGGTGGGGCTAGATTGGACCGAAGGGTCTGTTGCTGTGCTATACATCTCTATGACTCTATACACACAGAAAGAGAGAGAGACACACACACACATGGGGATGTCAGGGGGAGACACAGAGAGAGACAGACACACACACATGGGGATGTCAGGGGGAGACAGAGAGAGAGAGACACACACACATGGGGGTGTCAGGGGGAGACAGAGAGAGAGAGACACACACACATGGGGGTGTCAGGGGGAGACAGGGAGAGAGAGAGACACACACACACATGGGGGTGTCGGGGAGACAGAGAGAGAGACACACACATGGGGATGTCAGGGGGAGACAGGGAGAGAGAGAGAGACAGACAGAGAAAAATATAGAGAGCGAGACAGAGAGAAACAGAAAGATGGAAAGATCCAGACAGATAGAGAGAAAGACAGAGTGGGAGACAGAGAGAGAAGGAGACTGAGAAATATATATATATGTATATAGACAGAGAGACTGATATCAAGAGACTATAGGAGAGTGTGTGATAGAGAGAGGTCGGGAGACACACACATAAGAAGCACACGGGTAAAGAGAGAAAGAAGCAGCAAATGAACATGGTTTAGTTTCTTGCTGGTGTCTATCTTTTCTCTGCTCCTGTTGCCAGCTGGGAGCTATTTGATACGATGATCACTTGGTAACTGTACACACTGGGACTGGGGAAGCTGTCTCAATCTGTCAAAGGCACGCTGCTGACTGACTGAGACGGGGATGGGGATGGGGACAGAGCTGCCAACGTCCCCCATTGTCCAGTGCCTCAGTGACATGTTTCTGAAGGTGGTGGAGCAGCCAGCCGGGGTCAGTACAGACCAATGCCCACATAAGGGCAGTGTGACACAGCAGGAGTTAGACAATGGCAGCTGGGTATCACTGTTCCCCCTTTCCAACTCAGGGAAATCTCGAGGTGTCATTTTGACAGCATTGTTCACAACCTCCACCAGGAGGCAGTCCACAGGCTGTGAAAGATTTGAAGGATGAGGTTTGACTATTGAAAACACAATAGCCAATTGACGCACAGCAAGATCCAACAAAATGCAGTGCCTAGATCATCCATTATAAGTGCAGCTGTAAACACAATATTACATTGGACCCAATAGGAAGCAGACTGTGAGGAAGTATATGCTGTAGGGAGTGTAGGGGTGGGCTATAGGGGCCAATTCAACTGTAATTTTAAACAATTGAAAAGACAACATTCACCCCCAACACTGGAGAGATCCTGCATCACTGACAGCAGTCCCTTTCTCAATCAATCCTTTCATGTAATAGGCCGGTAGTGTGAGCGGACAGCCTTGTCATTGATAGCCGCACTGTGGGATTGCATTTAACATCCAGTGAATGTAGCCTGGGTCAGGGCTCCTTCTCTGAGGGACATGTGTACATCTGGGACCAGCATACTGCAGGCCCCTGCTCAATCCCACTGCAATAAGGGCCGAACGCAACACACAGAACAAGGCGCATTTCACCCAACACACACTCTCACACTCACACACACTCAC
>NW_025202107.1:0-7576 GCF_004010195.1 Chiloscyllium plagiosum
TTGGCATGACAGCAAATACTTTAACCAACTTTTGTCGGTGCGCCATTGAGAGCATTCTGTCTGGATGTATCACTACCTGGTATGGCAACTGTACCATTCAAGATCGGAGACGGTTACAGAGAGTGGTGAACTCAGCCCGGACAATCACAAAGGCCAACCTCCCATCTATAGAAACCATCTCCCAGGCCCCGCTGTCCAGGAAAGGCCGCCAGCATTCTCAAAGATCCATCACACCCTGGCAATGTTTTTCTACAACCCCTACCATCGGGGGGAAGGTACCGAAGCCTGACCACACACACCAGCCGGTTTCACAACAGTATCTACCCTACTGCTGTTAGACACTGAATGGCCTCACAAACTCCAAACATTCGCCTGTCCCTGTGTTTTTGTTATTGCTGCTGTTTCCCTATTATTTACTATCGATGTTACTGAACTCTGTGATCTGTCTGTGTTGCTCCAAGACAATGGTTTTCACTGTGGCGAAAGTGGGCACTGCAGATGCTGGAGATCAGAGTCGAGATTAGAGCGGTGCTGGAAAAGCCCAGCAGGTCAGGCAGCATCCGAGGAGCAGGAGAATCGACGTTTTGGGCAAAAGCCCTTCATCATTCCTGATGATGAGCTTTTGCCTGAAACATCAATTTTCCTGCTCCTCAGATGCTGCCTGACCTGCTGGGCTTTTCCAGCACCGCTCTAACCCAAAGCTTTTCACTGTGCCTTGGTACACGTGACAATAAATTAAATTCAATTCAATTCAATCAGGGAGCCCTGGCTGACTGACAGAAACAGGAGTGTTAGGGGTTCTGTTCACTCTGAGGGAGCTGGGACTCTCCCCGTGTTAATGAAGGGGAACATTGCGATGGCCTCTGCAGTCTGCAGGAACAGCAGGTCAGAAGGAAGGCAAATGGAATTCTGCCATTTACTGCCAAAGGAATAGAGTATAACAGGAGGGAAGTGTTGTACAGGCCTTTGGTGAGACAGATCCTGGAGTTCAGTGTACAGGATCAGTCCCCCTCCATGGGGAGGGAGGGAGGTTCTGAGGAGATTCACTAGATTGAGTGGAGATGAGAGGTTTACCATCTGAAAAGAGATTGAGCAGTTTAGGCTGATCCTCAGTGGAGTTTGGGAATTAAGATGAATATGGAGATCGAATTGAGGTAAAGAAGAGGCTGAAGGGGATTCAAAAAGTAAACACAGAGAGACAATTTCTTCATGTGGGGCAAGTGAGAACAAGAGGTCACAGTTTGGGAGATAAGGATTGACAGATTTAAGACAGAGCTGGGAAGAAAAATCTTCTCTCAAAGGATCATGAGTGTGGAATTCCCTCCCCAGAGTGTGGTGGGTGCTGGGTCATTGAGTAAATTTAAGGAGGAGGCTCTTGAGGTTGAAGGGTTATGGGGAGCAGACTGGAAAGGGGAGTTGAGGCTAAGCTGAGATCAGCCCTGACCAGATTAAAGGGCAGAGCCGAAAATGTGTTGCTGGAAAAGCGCAGCAGGTCAGGCAGCATCCAAGGAGCAGGAGAATCGACGCTTCGGGCATGAGCCCTTCCTTCGGATTAAAGGGCAGACCAGGCTGGAGGGGCTGAATGGTCCTACTCCTAGTTTTTAGAACATGGAGCATAGGATAGTACAGACCCTTCGGCCCTCAATGTTGTGCCGACCCTTTATCCTACTTGAAGATCAAACGAACTGACAGACCCTTCATATTTTAGATTCTCATGATATTCGGAAGAGGATTTGGACATTACTGGTGGGGCCAGCAGTTATTGCCCGTCGCTAATTGCCCCTTGAGTCGGTGCGGGTGAGTTGCACTCGAGCAGACTATGTGCTGTAGTTTGACCCTCAATGTTGTGAGGGAGAGAGTCCCAGCAGGTTGACTCAGTGATCTCCATCTTTCACCACCTTCATCGATGGGTAAAAATATCACAATGACGTTTTCTAGAAAAGGTGGTCTTACCTGCTCAGGGGTTTTCTCGGCAAAGATAATGTCGGAGCCTCCCTGTTCCACGGTGGGATAGTCTGGGAACTTTCCGGAAGTGTTACTGTGGGCACAATGCAGACAGAGTCAGAGACAGAGGGAGGGGCTTCTGCAGGCACTGGGATAGGTCAGGAACTGAGCATTGTCCACAAATCACAACACCAGAGGGTCAGTGCTGAGGGAGTGGGCACTGTCGGAGGGTCAATGCTGAGGGAGTGGGCACTGTCGGAGGGTCAGTGCTGAGGGAGTGCCGCACTATCGGAGGGTAAGTGCTTAGGGAGGGCCGCACTGGCAGAGGGTCAGTGCTTAGGGAGTGGGCACTGTCAGAGGGTCAGTGCTGAGGGAGTGGGCACTGTCGGAGGGTCAGTGCTGAGGGAGTGGACACTGTCGGAACTGTCGGAGGGTCAGTGCTGAGGGAGTGGGCACTGTCGGAGGGTCAGTGCTGAGGGAGTGGGCACTGTCGGAGGGTCAGTGCTGAGGGAGTGGGCACTGTCGGAGGGTCAGTGCTGAGGGAGTGGGCACTGTCGGAGGGTCAGTGCTGAGGGAGTGGGCACTGTCGGAGGGTCAGTGCTGAGGGAGTGGGCACTGTCGGAGGGTCAGTGCTGAGGGAGTGGGCACTGTCGGAGGGTCAGTGCTGAGGGAGTGGGCACTGTCGGAGGGTCAGTGCTGAGGGAGTGGGCACTGTCGGAGGGTCAGTGCTGAGGGAGTGGGCACTGTCGGAGGGTCAGTGCTGAGGGAGTGGGCACTGTCGGAGGGTCAGTGCTGAGGGAGTGGGCACTGTCGGAGGGTCAGTGCTGAGGGAGTGGGCACTGTCGGAGGGTCAGTGCTGAGGGAGTGGGCACTGTCGGAGGGTCAGTGCTGAGGGAGTGGGCACTGTCGGAGGGTCAGTGCTGAGGGAGTGGGCACTGTCGGAGGGTCAGTGCTGAGGGAGTGGGCACTGTCGGAGGGTCAGTGCTGAGGGAGTGGGCACTGTCGGAGGGTCAGTGCTGAGGGAGTGGGCACTGTCGGAGGGTCAGTGCTGAGGGAGTGGGCACTGTCGGAGGGTCAGTGCTGAGGGAGTGGGCACTGTCGGAGGGTCAGTGCTGAGGGAGTGGGCACTGTCGGAGGGTCAGTGCTGAGGGAGTGGGCACTGTCGGAGGGTCAGTGCTGAGGGAGTGGGCACTGTCGGAGGGTCAGTGCTGAGGGAGTGGGCACTGTCGGAGGGTCAGTGCTGAGGGAGTGGGCACTGTCGGAGGGTCAGTGCTGAGGGAGTGGGCACTGTCGGAGGGTCAGTGCTGAGGGAGTGGGCACTGTCGGAGGGTCAGTGCTGAGGGAGTGGGCACTGTCGGAGGGTCAGTGCTGAGGGAGTGGGCACTGTCGGAGGGTCAGTGCTGAGGGAGTGGGCACTGTCGGAGGGTCAGTGCTGAGGGAGTGGGCACTGTCGGAGGGTCAGTGCTGAGGGAGTGGGCACTGTCGGAGGGTCAGTGCTGAGGGAGTGGGCACTGTCGGAGGGTCAGTGCTGAGGGAGTGGGCACTGTCGGAGGGTCAGTGCTGAGGGAGTGGGCACTGTCGGAGGGTCAGTGCTGAGGGAGTGGGCACTGTCGGAGGGTCAGTGCTGAGGGAGTGGGCACTGTCGGAGGGTCAGTGCTGAGGGAGTGGGCACTGTCGGAGGGTCAGTGCTGAGGGAGTGGGCACTGTCGGAGGGTCAGTGCTGAGGGAGTGGGCACTGTCGGAGGGTCAGTGCTGAGGGAGTGGGCACTGTCGGAGGGTCAGTGCTGAGGGAGTGGGCACTGTCGGAGGGTCAGTGCTGAGGGAGTGGGCACTGTCGGAGGGTCAGTGCTGAGGGAGTGGGCACTGTCGGAGGGTCAGTGCTGAGGGAGTGGGCACTGTCGGAGGGTCAGTGCTGAGGGAGTGGGCACTGTCGGAGGGTCAGTGCTGAGGGAGTGGGCACTGTCGGAGGGTCAGTGCTGAGGGAGTGGGCACTGTCGGAGGGTCAGTGCTGAGGGAGTGGGCACTGTCGGAGGGTCAGTGCTGAGGGAGTGGGCACTGTCGGAGGGTCAGTGCTGAGGGAGTGGGCACTGTCGGAGGGTCAGTGCTGAGGGAGTGGGCACTGTCGGAGGGTCAGTGCTGAGGGAGTGGGCACTGTCGGAGGGTCAGTGCTGAGGGAGTGGGCACTGTCGGAGGGTCAGTGCTGAGGGAGTGGGCACTGTCGGAGGGTCAGTGCTGAGGGAGTGGGCACTGTCGGAGGGTCAGTGCTGAGGGAGTGGGCACTGTCGGAGGGTCAGTGCTGAGGGAGTGGGCACTGTCGGAGGGTCAGTGCTGAGGGAGTGGGCACTGTCGGAGGGTCAGTGCTGAGGGAGTGGGCACTGTCGGAGGGTCAGTGCTGAGGGAGTGGGCACTGTCGGAGGGTCAGTGCTGAGGGAGTGGGCACTGTCGGAGGGTCAGTGCTGAGGGAGTGGGCACTGTCGGAGGGTCAGTGCTGAGGGAGTGGGCACTGTCGGAGGGTCAGTGCTGAGGGAGTGGGCACTGTCGGAGGGTCAGTGCTGAGGGAGTGGGCACTGTCGGAGGGTCAGTGCTGAGGGAGTGGGCACTGTCGGAGGGTCAGTGCTGAGGGAGTGGGCACTGTCGGAGGGTCAGTGCTGAGGGAGTGGGCACTGTCGGAGGGTCAGTGCTGAGGGAGTGGGCACTGTCGGAGGGTCAGTGCTGAGGGAGTGGGCACTGTCGGAGGGTCAGTGCTGAGGGAGTGGGCACTGTCGGAGGGTCAGTGCTGAGGGAGTGGGCACTGTCGGAGGGTCAGTGCTGAGGGAGTGGGCACTGTCGGAGGGTCAGTGCTGAGGGAGTGGGCACTGTCGGAGGGTCAGTGCTGAGGGAGTGGGCACTGTCGGAGGGTCAGTGCTGAGGGAGTGGGCACTGTCGGAGGGTCAGTGCTGAGGGAGTGGGCACTGTCGGAGGGTCAGTGCTGAGGGAGTGGGCACTGTCGGAGGGTCAGTGCTGAGGGAGTGGGCACTGTCGGAGGGTCAGTGCTGAGGGAGTGGGCACTGTCGGAGGGTCAGTGCTGAGGGAGTGGGCACTGTCGGAGGGTCAGTGCTGAGGGAGTGGGCACTGTCGGAGGGTCAGTGCTGAGGGAGTGGGCACTGTCGGAGGGTCAGTGCTGAGGGAGTGGGCACTGTCGGAGGGTCAGTGCTGAGGGAGTGGGCACTGTCGGAGGGTCAGTGCTGAGGGAGTGGGCACTGTCGGAGGGTCAGTGCTGAGGGAGTGGGCACTGTCGGAGGGTCAGTGCTGAGGGAGTGGGCACTGTCGGAGGGTCAGTGCTGAGGGAGTGGGCACTGTCGGAGGGTCAGTGCTGAGGGAGTGGGCACTGTCGGAGGGTCAGTGCTGAGGGAGTGGGCACTGTCGGAGGGTCAGTGCTGAGGGAGTGGGCACTGTCGGAGGGTCAGTGCTGAGGGAGTGGGCACTGTCGGAGGGTCAGTGCTGAGGGAGTGGGCACTGTCGGAGGGTCAGTGCTGAGGGAGTGGGCACTGTCGGAGGGTCAGTGCTGAGGGAGTGGGCACTGTCGGAGGGTCAGTGCTGAGGGAGTGGGCACTGTCGGAGGGTCAGTGCTGAGGGAGTGGGCACTGTCGGAGGGTCAGTGCTGAGGGAGTGGGCACTGTCGGAGGGTCAGTGCTGAGGGAGTGGGCACTGTCGGAGGGTCAGTGCTGAGGGAGTGGGCACTGTCGGAGGGTCAGTGCTGAGGGAGTGGGCACTGTCGGAGGGTCAGTGCTGAGGGAGTGGGCACTGTCGGAGGGTCAGTGCTGAGGGAGTGGGCACTGTCGGAGGGTCAGTGCTGAGGGAGTGGGCACTGTCGGAGGGTCAGTGCTGAGGGAGTGGGCACTGTCGGAGGGTCAGTGCTGAGGGAGTGGGCACTGTCGGAGGGTCAGTGCTGAGGGAGTGGGCACTGTCGGAGGGTCAGTGCTGAGGGAGTGGGCACTGTCGGAGGGTCAGTGCTGAGGGAGTGGGCACTGTCGGAGGGTCAGTGCTGAGGGAGTGGGCACTGTCGGAGGGTCAGTGCTGAGGGAGTGGGCACTGTCGGAGGGTCAGTGCTGAGGGAGTGGGCACTGTCGGAGGGTCAGTGCTGAGGGAGTGGGCACTGTCGGAGGGTCAGTGCTGAGGGAGTGGGCACTGTCGGAGGGTCAGTGCTGAGGGAGTGGGCACTGTCGGAGGGTCAGTGCTGAGGGAGTGGGCACTGTCGGAGGGTCAGTGCTGAGGGAGTGGGCACTGTCGGAGGGTCAGTGCTGAGGGAGTGGGCACTGTCGGAGGGTCAGTGCTGAGGGAGTGGGCACTGTCGGAGGGTCAGTGCTGAGGGAGTGGGCACTGTCGGAGGGTCAGTGCTGAGGGAGTGGGCACTGTCGGAGGGTCAGTGCTGAGGGAGTGGGCACTGTCGGAGGGTCAGTGCTGAGGGAGTGGGCACTGTCGGAGGGTCAGTGCTGAGGGAGTGGGCACTGTCGGAGGGTCAGTGCTGAGGGAGTGGGCACTGTCGGAGGGTCAGTGCTGAGGGAGTGGGCACTGTCGGAGGGTCAGTGCTGAGGGAGTGGGCACTGTCGGAGGGTCAGTGCTGAGGGAGTGGGCACTGTCGGAGGGTCAGTGCTGAGGGAGTGGGCACTGTCGGAGGGTCAGTGCTGAGGGAGTGGGCACTGTCGGAGGGTCAGTGCTGAGGGAGTGGGCACTGTCGGAGGGTCAGTGTTGAGGGAGTGGGCACTGTCGGAGGGTCAGTGCTGAGGGAGCGGGGATGTAGATGTTTTGGTTTTGTTGAAGTGCCTGCTTGTGAATGTTTGAATAGTTTCCCTGAGCTGAGTGGTGGAGAATGGGGTTCGGTGTTTGTGAATTTGTTGACGATGCGGAGTGCTGTGCCTTACTAGCACTCGATGAACCAGTGTCGGATTTGTTCTCGATATGTCTCCCTTATGTCTGGGCCCTCCGTGTCCATCACTGTTTGTTTGATGACAGGTTGAGCTTTCTCATATTCGGCGCGGTACTGTTCCTGGAGAAGGTGAAGTCTGTCTGCATTCTCTTGTGCTTTCACAATCGCTGCAGCTGGCTTGTTGGCATCCTCACTGGGGGTCTGGGAGGGAGAGCACCGCAGTCAGAGAGAGTCACTGACCCTGACCAACCATCATTTCCCACATCACACGAAACCACACCATCCTAGGGCTGTGAACCAGTCTCCTCTGTGTGTACACACTCTCCCTGTGTGGACAGGATGCCAGTACCTGGCCACATAACGTGGGTATACTCCCACAGTTCTGTTCTCTCACATTGCTGTACTCTCAAGCCATTGAAATGATCCAGCACAGAAGGAGGCCATTCAGCCCATCTTGCTCATGCTGACCCAGAGTCATCCAGATGCCCTTTCTAATTGTATCTTACTGCACATGAAACATCGCTGTGTAGCTTACAGCATTACGGTCAAATCCAGGTACCTCTCCAAAAGAGTTTAGGTCTCTTCCTCCATCACCTACTCAGGCCATGAATTCCAGACACCCACCACCTTCTGCATAAAAATGTTTTTCCTCCTGGCCCCTCTGATCCTTCTGCCATTGAGCTTGAATCTATCACCCCTGGCTTTTGATCTCTCCACCAAGGGAAA
>NW_025202108.1:0-2648 GCF_004010195.1 Chiloscyllium plagiosum
TGAATCACAACACACATCCTGCGCAGCTCATTGCTACAGGAAAGAAAAACTATCTCTGTCTTTTGGTCTTCCTCGTGGATAATTTTCTACGGCTGTTCTCTGTCATCGTTGATCACGTATGACAATGCTGATCCTTCAACAAAGTTTAATTGCCCTTGATGCTTTTCCAGGAGGTGTTGTAAAGGAAAAAGGGTCTGAAAATGTATGGCTTTAGGGTTTAACTGATACTGCCTAAGGAAACAATCAGACAGGAGACATTTTTGGTTTTATTTTTAAATAATCTTTGTACAATGAAAGGAGAATGGCTAGTTCTCCCGGTCGCGTACTTTCTAGTTTGTTTTTCTTGGTTTTAGCTGGAGATCGAGAGAAGCTGCTGAAGTGGAAAAAGAGTTCCCACGCTTCAGTAAATAAAAAGTGGGTGATCCTCCCTCTCACTGACATCTCTCTGGTAAGAACCTGTGGTTGAATGCACCTTTTATTTTACACCAAGAGATATATTTATGGGGATGTTGTAGGAAATTCAAACAGCTTTAAATGGCGGGGAATCTAATGTCGATTGGGTTATCGAATAGTTGTTATTCTATATTCTGTTCTACTTTGTTTGTGATTCCTTCGGTGGTGTGTAAATAAATTCTGATTTATAGGAAGACGAGTGGTTTAACCAGATGCATCACTCCTGCGATATCCACCATACGTGTACCTGAAACAAATGGAAAGTTTCGGGTCTGGGCTGCCTTCTTATGGGTGTCTAGCCTGGTCCAAACCACCAGGCAGCAGGGATATTGACATGTCATTCTAAAGATATGTTTCTTTACTGGAAATGGCAAATATGTTACCGATCTGAAGAATCCTCCATCAGTTCAGGGTGTTCACCATTCTACCGAGCTTAGAAAGTAAAGCTGAATTACGTGCGGATGTCAGTAATCAAAAACAAAAGAAAAGCCAAAATGATTGATCCAATGATGCAGATCTTAGTTCTGAAGTAGGGTAACTTAACATGCATCATTAACTCTATTTTTCTTCTGCAGATGCTGCCAGACCTGCTGAGCTTTCCAGAAATATCTGTTTTTTTGCTTCTTCCTACCTTCCTATTCAGCGATTAAACATACGGATCAGTCTTCACTCCTCTGATAAGTCATCAACGTCTCAAGTTTCCAAGAAAAGATACGAATTCGTGACCTAGATTATCTCAAGGGACTCCTGAACAACTTGGACATTCGGTATTTACCAGACAACTCATGACTATGGTGTCGCAATTCCCAAAATGTGAGTTGCGGTCATCCTCAGCCTCATGGTTGGCATACAGTTATTCCAGATCTGGAATCTGGAGCCTCAGTGATTGCAGACTATGAGATTTCCTCGTCACAGACATGTTTTCTGCAACACATTGGCCATTGCCCATTCAAGTAGCTCACTTTGCACAAACTGACTTTTTTTTGCAGCCAAGTTGACAAATGGTAAGTAGTAAATGCAAAAACATGTTTTTACAGGCTGGACAGATTTCATTGGGAAGAATCTGGCCAGAAACATCTTTGGAATCATTCAAACTGTTTTCACTGTCGCAGGTTATCTGCTGAAAACAGTTTTCTGTCTAACAGCTAAAATTAAATCATACTGGAAAAATAATATCTGAGCTGGGCGAACAGGCCATTCCCATGTCATAATTGTAAGTAGCCCTTCCAGACATATCGACATTTCTGCCTTGATGACAACTTTGGAAAGAAACCCAAGGATAACATAACCTGATTAAAGGTACAGAACCGTCACAATTAACATCATACAACAGTACTAAACCATTTCTTGGTCTCACTTTAATAAAGATCAGAGGGAATTTCTCGCTGGTATTGTCACATATGGTTATCCCGAGTTAAAAACATTTGAAAAGCATCGTAGTCTACCCTATTGTACTGAGTTGGGATTCACCTATTTCCATATTTGCACTGACGGCTTCTCTGTTCCAAAAAAATGATGATATCGTGAATGAGAGTGACTTAGCAGTGCAGTTAAATTCTATGCAGAATTTCACTTCATGTCCACGTTATAAACACAATATGGCTGTTCCCAAAGAGATACACAAATATTAGCTCCAAGCGCTCATTATCAAACATTCAAAAACATTAACGGCACCACAAGTGAGAAAAGTTATTGTACCCGCAGCCCATATTTTCTAATAGTGAAGATGGAAAGATGCCGGTGTAGGATTGGGGTGAATAGGGTCAGAAGTGTCACGACACCGTACTGTTCTTCAGCAGGTTCATTTGAAATCACAGCTTTCGAAATGCTGCCCCTTCCTTATAGTGAAGTCTCCTGAACTTGGCAAAGGAATACGGCATCGAAAACGTGTGGTTTCAAATTAAGCTGTTGGAGTGAAACTTGGTGTTGTGTAACATCTGGCCTTTTTTTGAAATCTCCAACTTACATCTCTAAGCCCGACTTTAACATTCAAGTGAACACAAGCTTGTTCTTAATAATGTTGTAAATGTTTCCAAGAAGGTTACATATTTGAAAAATAATTGTTTTTCCTATAATCCAAGAATCTCTCAGTCATTTTTTTCATCATTCTTCATTGATCAATATTCTTAATATTGTGACGACACTAATTGCAATAGTTTGAGGACAGTGTGCCCTTAGGAGGCGCTCTGACTTGT
>NW_025202108.1:3694-7577 GCF_004010195.1 Chiloscyllium plagiosum
TGACTCTATGTGCCTTGACACTAAGTCCTTCAGGCACACTCCCGTGACGGGAGCCCACTTACAGTAACCGTCAGGTTTTGAATCATCTCTCTATATTGGAGGTATTTTAAAAATAGGAAGCAGAATTCTTGCTTCAATAACCGATTCTCAGCTTTTCAAGTTAAATCTCGAAATAATTTGGCCACTAACCTAGAGAGCTTCTTAACCACGGCCAATCTCTCTGGCTATACCTTCGTCCAAAATCTTTCAGTTTTCAAAATAAAATGCTTTGCATGACAAGCATAATTCTTTATTCCATCTTTATTATTCAACACATACAGGCTTCATCTAAATTGTTTAATCTGTCAAAGGATTCATGTCGTAACACATAAAACTCACTGTAGTTTCCCGAGTCAGTGAAATAATCCGAGCTGTGCGGTGGAGTTGAGGGGAGCAGGCGGTGTTGTGTGTGAAATGTGGGTTCACCTTCGGAAGTGAAACATTGACAGTGTGTACTTTCTGCAGCTTAGCTGCACAGTCACGAAAGTCTTTCCCCATTCCACCGTTAACACCCCTCCTCCTCACCAAACAAGACACCGTCTTACTAAAGAAACTGTCAGGTTTAATCTAAATAGTCATGGCCCAGTACCTCGCTAGATAGTACATTGTACAAAAACCTGATTTTGCTGCAACGTCACTAGAGGGATGGATTAACCTGTGGAGTGAGATGGGCTTATGGCTATGTTTAGTAGTCCAGTATAGTTACTGGTCCAATTTAGCATTCACAGTGTCAGCTGAATAAAGATTAATAAATAGCTTGAGGAATAGGACAGAGTTAGGCCTTAATTTTTTTATAGTTGTTGCATTAGATAAAATCGCAAAAAGAACTGCTTTATATCGTGTTTTGCCATCAAATTCAACATTAGATTTAGGGGGAGGGTTTTAATTAGTGTTACGGCTGGCTTCAGGATCAACTTCGATTTTCAGTTATTATGAGAACCTTGTTTTAATTTACTGGTGGGTTTCTGTTCAGAATGGATTTACATTTTATCAAGAGCATGCAGCTATTCTTAAGGTGAGGTTTAGTGCTGAGAATGTAACTGGAATTATTCTTTTTGTGACTTCGTCTTTGTCTCATTTGAGATATCACATTTGATTCTGAGGAAGGTCATCGATATTTTTCGTGTTGCATAAATTGTAAGACGACAATTCATGAACGAGAGAGATGCTACTGCGGCCATGGTGACTTAAGGAAAATTATGTATCATGAATGTTGGTACTTTAATGAGAAGGCATATTGAGTAGAATGGTGCGTGAAATATTGAGAAGAAACCTACTTAAAATGAGACTCATTGAAGAACTTTGAAAAAAGAAGATGAGTATAAAGTGTCCTGGGCACAAACTTGTTTTATCCACACGCTGAGTTTTTGCCAGAAGATTTTGAATATTGGAGTTGCCAGTAGAAGAAAGGTTATAACGTTAAGACCGGAAATTACAAGCCAGATAGTTTAACAAACTCTAAAAACAAGACATATTAGAACTGATACCTATCACATGTAGACTCCACCAATGATCGGTGCAGGGTCCGCTACATTTAGTCATTTATATAAATAATTGGATGTGAGTGTAAGAGTTAGTAAGCTTGCAGAAGTCACGAAAATTGGAGTTATAGTGGATTGCGACGAAGGTTATCTCAGATTTCAACGGGACCTTGCTCAGCTGGGCCAGTGGGCTGAGAAGTGGCAGATGGAATTTAATTCAGATAAATGCGATGTTCTGCTTTTTTTTTAGATTAGAGTGTGGAAACAGGTCCTTCAACCCAAGCAGTCCACACGGACCCTCCGAAGAGGGACCCACTCAGACCAATTTCCCTTTGACTAATGCCCCGAAAACTATGGGCAACTTTGCATGGCCAATTCACCTGACCTGCACTGTGGGAAGAATCTTGAGTACCCGGAGGAAACCCACGCAGACACAGGGAGAATGTGCAAACTCCACACAGTCACCCGAGGGACCGTGGTGTGTGAGGCAGCAGTGTTATCCACTGAGCCTCCGTGCCACCCATTTTGGGAAAGCAAATCTTAGTAGGACCTACACACTTAATGGTAAGGTAGTAGCGAGTGTCATCGAACAAAGAGATCTTGGAGTGTAGGTTTATAGCTCATTGAAAGTGGATTCGCAGGTAGACAGGACAGTAATGAATGCATTTGGTACGCTTTCCTGTATTGATCAGAGTATTGACTACAGGGGTTGGGAGGTTTTGTTGCAGCTGCACAGGACATTGGTTGGGCCACTGTTGGAATCGTGCGTGCAATTCCTGTCGCCTTCCTATCGGAAGGATGTTAAAACACCTCAAAGGGTTCAGAAAAGATTTAAAAGGATGTTGCCAGGATTGGAAAATTTGAGCTATAGGGAGATGCTGAACAGGCTGGGGCTGTTTTTTTTTTAGATTAGATGACTTACAGTGTGGAAACTAGCCCTTCGGCCCAACAAGTCCACATCGGCCCTCTGAAGAGCAACCCAACCAGACCCACTCCGCTGCATTTAACCCGTCACCTAACACTACGGTCAATTTAGCGTGGCCAATTCAACTAACCTGCGCATTTTTGGACTGTGGGAGGAAACCCACGCCTTTATGGGGAGAATGTGCAAACTCCACACAGACAGTTGCTGTGAGGCAGCAGTGCTCACCACTGTGTAATCATGCCTCCTTCGAGTGTCGAAGGCTGAGGTTTAAGAGGTTTACCCGAACATGAAGGGCATGGATAGATTAAAAAGGCAAAGTCTTTTTGCTGGAGTTCGTGGGTCCAGAACTAGAGGGAAAAGTCTTAGGGTGAGAGGGAAAAGATGTAAAAGATACTTAATGTTCAACTTTATCACACAGAGTGTGGTACGTATCTGGAATGAGCTGCCAGAGGAAATGGTTAAGGTTAGTACAATTGCAAAATTTCCAAGGCACTGGATAGTAATATGAAAAGGAACAGCTTGAAGGAATATGGGCCGGTACTAGCAGGTGGAATTAAATTGAGTTTGGATATCTGGTCAGCATGGAGTGTTTTGACCGAAGGTTCTGTTTCCGTGCTGTACATCTCTATGACTCTATTTAAAAACGCAGCTTTATTACAAAGACGTAGTATGGGTTTTCGAAATGGAATTCATGTACAGCAACGTTACTGGAGCTTTTATTTGAAATTGGTAACAGAAAGACTGGATGAGCATTCAAATGTCATCCAACATACTTGATAAATGGGCAAATTTCTTTACCATGTATTTAATTGAGAATCTGTCATGCAGTTAATGGTATTGGAATAAAAGCACGAAGGCATTTTCTCTGCTGCTGTCTGTTGTCCTAATTCTTAATTAGGCAAAACACTGATTTTAACAAATATTAAATTGCACTTCTGAGCTGCTTTCTGAATCTGGACGGACTCACATCATGAGTAAGTGTGTTCGTGCAGTGACGTAGATTGCGCAGCATGAACGTAACTGTTTGTACTCTGAATACAGAGTGGCGACAATCCCTAATATTTACTCCTGTTGTGTGTTAATACAAGAAACCTATGAAATATACGAACCACAGAAGAACGTAGCTGTCGGTTATGTTGAAGATCAAAGTCACAGATCTCCTCTGGTACTCCATTTCTATGGAATTACAGTAAACCTTGAGTTGCCCACCTCCCCGGGACTTACAGATGTGACTACTGAATAATAAATGCCGATAAATCAGGGTTCAGCAAAAAGAAAATGAAACATTTGGATGCAATGGAGTTAAAACCATACCAAAATTATCAAATAACACCAGCCAGGATTAGTACAATAGTTCATCTTTCCAAAATCAACATTTTCTTTTACATATAAAAGTTTCTCTGTCCAGTAGTGACGCATTTTTTAAGCAGAGGTGAGA
>NW_025202109.1:0-4071 GCF_004010195.1 Chiloscyllium plagiosum
ATCCTCCTTGCTTGATCACTTGTTTCTTTTCACACTTCGTCAGCTTCCCAATATCTCGTTATGCGACTGCAATCAAAATTTGCTTAAACTCCTTTCAGAGGAAAAGCTTTGAAGTTTCCATATATGAAAAGCATGATGCAGGATTGATACAATTTACTGCCGTTGATTTCAACCCGTATCACAGATGTTCTACATCACTTGGTGAGTTACTCCTTTTCTAACGGCATTCTGCGATCTCCTGAGTGAAGAGATTTCATGCTTTATGGTCTTGATGCATGAAATTTCGGGCGCCAGACATGAAACAGTTAAAATCTACCATGATCAAAAGGTTGGAATTCGAGGGAAGGGAGATATCTGAGAGAGTCTTTTAAAAAAAAAGAAATAAAATCTTGGTGTGGTTCGCTGGCTGGGTTGGCATTTATTGACAATCTCTAATTGTTCTTGAGTGGGCTGTAGGACATTGCAACGATAGATTGAGCGGAGACAGTTTAAACATTTGAATAAAATGACGAAAATTTGGATAAGTAGCAGAGCAGTGATCGGTGAAGAACCCCTGTTGCGAATACTCCTACGTGCAGCAGAGTTGTTCAAAAACCTCAGGATTGAAACATTGGGTGAAAAACCGACGACCCCTTCCCTTCCACCATGTGAGAGCCCGTGTGGAAAGATAAAGCTGCGATGGCAGCAGCACATGGTTGGGAAAATGGGCGGTGGTAAAAACCTCTTTCAAATAAGTTACAATAAAACACTGAACAAAGATCAAGTTCACGCATGAATAGAGGCAGAGGAAGTTTGACCAGAGTAGAGAGGGAATATGACAGGACGGATGGAAGTGCATTACGATAATTTAGTCCAAAGGGATGGAAAATAGTTTGAGCTGCAGATGAGCAGAGATATCGAAGAGCGTATGATGTTAATGAGGTGAATTATGTCTCCATAGTCATGACGTAACTGGTTCAGACTCTGACAATTATCAAGGGGAAGATTGACTCAGTGGTGAGGCAATTTCTCCACCAATGTGGCCGATTCTGCGCTCCAACGCATCTCATCCACTTCCAGCAACTGCGCACTCAAGACTCACCCCTCCATCTATGAAAAAGAAAGAATCCCCCGGTCATCACCTTCCACCCCACCAAATACCATTGACATCATATCATCCTCGGCCATTTCCCAATTTTCAAACGGACGCAATCAGCAGAGATGTATTTCCCTCCCCGCCTCTTGCCGCTTTCTGTGAAGATCATTCCCTCCGTGACTCCCTTGTCAGGTCCACGTCACCCACCAAACCACCCTTTCCTCGAGGCATCTTCCCATTCCATCACAGGAATTGCAAATTCCAGCCACACCTCCGTCTTCAACTCCGTCCAAAGACTCAAAGGATTCCTCCACATCCATCAGAGTTTATCCTGCATTTCCACACATGGCATTTACTCTATCCGTTGGGAGACAGAGTGCCTTATTGCAGAGCGCTTCAGAGATCATCTCTGGGGCACCCACACTAAATGACATCTCTGCCCTGTGGCCGAACACTTCAACTCTCCCACCCACTCAGACTGGTACATGCAGGTCCTGGGCATCCACCATCGATCCACATTTACTACCCGACTCCAGGAGGAAGAAGGCCTCATCTTTCACATAGGAACCCTCCAACCACACGGCACCAATGTGGACTTCAATATATTTCTCATTTTCCTCTTCCCATCTTATCCTAGTTCTAATGTTCCAAGTTGGCACCGATCTCATGATCTTTCCTATCTGTCCAGCTTCCTTCTCGACGATCTGCTCCACCCTGATCTCCGACCGATCACCATTACCCCCACTTCAACCCGCCTATCACACTGTTAGCTACCAGACCTCCTCCTGTTTTTCTCTCTACCGCCTTGACTCATGAGCCTCATTTCAAATGATGGCCTCTTGCTTAAAACGTCGATTCCCCTGCTCCTCGGATGCTGGCTGTCCTGCTGTGCTTTACCAAGACCACACTCTCTACTCAGTGGCGAGACAGTGGATTTGTGTTGGGGATTGAAGACAGAGGCCTCACCTTCCATTATTCAGTTAGAGGAAATGCCTGCTCCAACGGACAGGATGTCAGACAACTCCGGACAGTGTTTGACCTCGAGTGAAGAGGGAGTTGATGGTGTTCACATCCACCTGCTGACCTGCTCCTTCTCAGTAGTGGAGGTTGTGTTTATGAAAGATTCTGGCCGAATTCCAGTCAAATTGTTGGTGTCTAAACCCCTTAACTTCAATCCCTATCTTCAAGCACAATCCAGAGTCTGTGAGAGACTCTTTCTCACTCTCTTGATTTTTAAAAATATACAACATCAATTTCGGAGCATATTAGAAGGGGAAGCTTTAAAGAGAGAGCTATTACTCCACCATGATCTTGTCAAATCACGCATTTTGTCCCAAATAGAACTTGATCAGAGGTAGAACATGGAATGAAAAGGCTCCGGTTACAGTAGGAGAGAATCGTTCACTTGTTGTGTGTGTGGACAAGGCTTCTGCTATCGTCAGAGCTCACAAACTACAACTGCGGTAATATTTAGGTGAGATTATAGACATGTGAGGATCCATTTCTCCATCTGAGCTTGAACCCCATGAAAGCAATTATATCAGGAACAAGCTCTCTGTGTGTGAAGGCATACACTCATTCTCTGACCTGCTGCGACCCCTGCTCGATCACAATGAGGAGAAATCATCTCAATGTCTGGATTGCGTAAAATGGTTTAAAACGTCCGTTGATTGGATTATCCAACACAATGCTCATACTACTGACAAACCCTTTATCTGTCCAGACTTTGGAAAATATTATCAGACCTCTGTGCAGTTAATGCATGGGAAATGTGCTCACACGAATGAAAGTCCTTTAAAACGTACTCACCCGAAGGACAGACATCTTCAATTCCACATCTGTAGAACGTGCTGCAAATATCCGAACGACGTGAAGTCCCATCAACATTATTCACAAGTCTTTTCAACGCCCAGAGTGGGAAGTGCTGCAAATGTTCCTGGGCCTGGCATGACATCAACGTGTTCACAAAGAAGAGACCTTTTAAACGCTCAAACTGTGGAAATCACGATACAAGATCCTTGGGATCGTTTTATCATGTACGTCTTCAAATTGAGGAGAGACCTATCAAATATCTAATGTGTGGGATGAGCTCCCAGTCTCTGCAGGACTGAAATTCCATCGATTCTTTCACAAGATGAGAGACATTTCAACGGTTTTCATTGTGGGACTACGTTCAGGCGATTATCTCAACTCTCAGTACACCAGCGAGTTTGCACTGGGCAGAACATATTTACCTGATTCATTTGAAAAAACTGTTAGCTCACTCATCTACCCTGCTGAGTGAGCAGAGAGATCCATTGGGGGAAGGAATTCACTCTCTCATCGAGCCTGCTGAGACAGTGCAAGTTCACATATCTCAACTGCGAATGGACTTTGTTGTTCATGACATTCAGGACTGAAAGCAAAGTTTTAGTATTTTAGATAAATGTCAAACACATCAATTTTGGATTTAATAACGCATGAGAGGTCAACGTAAGGATGGGATTACGTAGTACTTGAAGCATCAGAATAGGTTCTCAAGGATAAATGTATTAGAATTTTATGAGGCGATAATGAGCAAGTGAGAAAACGTCTATTCTGTGAATGTGATCAGCTTGAATTTCCAGCAGGCATTTGTCAAGGTGTCGCATCAGAAGCTGCGAAATAAGAGTCTCTGGTATTAGGGGCAAAGTACTGGCATGGCTTGAGTTTTGGTTCACAGGCGGAAGGCAGACAGTTGGGTGAAGGGGACTGTTTCCAGAATTATTGGTCCATTTGCAGAATACACAATGACAGGTGGAATGACAGGTCGTATTGAGCAGGCGGACAGGCTGCAGAATGACGTGGACGGACTGAGTGCTTGGATAAAAAATGTTGCAGATAGAACACTATGTGAAAAAGAGTGAGGTCATAAAGTGATGGAATGATTAGAGGCCTCGACCATTTTGTGACGGGGAAAGGCTTCAGAGATCTATAGTTGAAAGGCACTTGAGAGATCTAGTTGAGGTTTCTCTTAT
>NW_025202109.1:4219-7577 GCF_004010195.1 Chiloscyllium plagiosum
CTCAGGGATGAAGGACTTGTCGTCTCAGAACTTATTTTTTTAAAAACATCACAGTATCTATGGAAACATGCGGTCTCAAGTTAATCTCTTGAACAATATAAGGCGTGGAGGAGCGTTCTTCAAAGGAAATCATGAAGAAAATGTGAGCATATTAGATCGCTTTAGCGCACAAAGTTAAGGATGATCAAAAGAGATTTTATAATTGCATTCAGAGCTGGAGACCTGAAAGATGTAAGATCTCACATTTGTCTTGGACGTCAGCAGATGGGAGAGATATTAAAAGTTCATTTCGCATTAGTTTTTGCCATCGATAGCAAAATGGTGGCTACAAACATGGATGTTTTAAAAGTAGTTCACATAGAAAAGAGGAAGTTCTGGAGGACTTGGAAAATATAAAGTTGGATATTTCTCTGGGATCTGATCTCGTGCAACCAGGGCTTTGTGGGAAATCAGGGGAATAAACTGTTGGGCTCTTGTTAGAAATATTTGCATCATCTATTACTGTGAGTGATGTGCCGAATAATTTGGGGGCGGGTTTGTTGAGGAAGGGATGAATGGAGAAAACTGAAAACCATAGACCTGTGAGGCTGGGTAAGCTCGTGGCAAAGTTGTTGGTAGCAATTCTGAATGATAGGATTTATAAGCATTTTGAGAGACGAGTAATGAATAGGGATAATCCGTATGGTTTTGTGCGATGTAATTTGTGTCTCACAAACATGGTTGGTTGTTTTCAGGACGTAACCAATAATATTGATGAGGACTGAGTTGTCGGCATTGTTCAGTTGGACTTTAATAAATCCTTTTAAAAGGTTCCACATGGTCGATTAATTTTTAAAGTTAGATCACATCCAATTCAAGGTGAGCTTTCAGATAAGATATAAAATTAATTTAATGGTAGTTAGATGGAAACGGTGGTGGAGGGTCGTTCTCAGACTGGAAAACTTTGACCAGCTGCGTTCCACAGGGATAAATGCTGAGCCCACTTCCGTTTTACATTCATACAAATGATTTAGATTAAAATACAGAAAGCATGGTCAGTGAGTTTTCAGCTGACATCAAGGATGGTAGTAGAGTGGACAGTACAAAAGGTCATGCCAGATTTTTAAAAAAGGGTTTATCGTCACATCAGTTTCTCTCTGTCTTCGAAATTTAAAAGCATGGGAGAAAAGGATCATTCGTCCAACGTGCAGCGCAAGTCATCAGGCGTACATATATTCTAGTCCCAGTTTGTAGCATTTGGCCCATAGCGGACGTGTTTTGATGTTTCCAGGGCAAATGTCAATGATATTCTTTCTGTGATCTTAAATGACACAACAATGGGACTGAAAATTGACATGGTCATACTGCGTTGTAACCCCGTTGAGGAACCTATTATCATGTTCACTCACACAGGCAGACACACCAGCTCATTCCCGACAGAGACTGAAGCCTCAGCGTTTTGTGTTTCAAGTCTGCAAGTCTCTCTGGAAAAGAAAGCTTCACGTGCAACACTAGCCAATTCCACAGAAAATGTGAACCGTTGCTAGGAGCTGGGGTATGAAATGGAAACTAAGTAAGAAGTAGTCCAACGCACTGCTGGTGTGTAACTTTAAATTTCCAAATTCCATCCAAACAGTCCCTGCGACTCCTGAGATCTGACAGGATACCGTTCAGCAGACATTTACCACTAAAAACAACCGACACACGCAAATTCAAAGCACTTTCAAGTCTCGTCTCTTCCTGTTTTTGTCCCTGCCACACTTCCAACCTCCTCTGAACATCCAACTCCGTGCTCAATGAGCTGCTTCATGCAAGCAGAGACAGATAATTCAGGCAAACATTATCTCGAAAGCAGAACCAGGAAACGTAAGAAATAAGGGCTTGCACACTGCTGGAAAATGTGACACAACGATGTTATCTTCTTGATTATTCTGTGGACTGATTCCAGGAATGTGAACCATACCAGTTATTACGAATGGAAATTTCCCAATGGATGCCGTGACTGACAGACAGATCAGGAGAGAGTTGTTCAAACCCTTCAACGCTCCGGGACATTTTGCAAACAATTTCCCGTTTCTTCACAAACTGAGGTTCCCACAAATGGTCATGGTGATCACTAGCACAGAAAATGTGCTTTGACCCACCAGGACAGCTCCAGTTCCACGTCATCTCCTCACTGTTCTTATCTCGTTTTGCAGTACTTGGCGCAGAGGTGCAAATGAAGTCAGTAATGGAAGTGTACAATTAAATGGGTCTCACTTCTTCTGAAAGGTTCTGCTTGTTCAACCTTGAAAAGCGATGGTACCCGATTCCCAACATTCCTAATCTGGGTTATGTGCGTTTTTACCGATTCACTGTTTCGAATCTCAAACATGAAAGCAAAGAACACACTCTCTTCCAGTTTAGTCGCGGTTGTCAATTACAGTCAGCAAGATGTGAAACTGCACGAGAAAACCGTATTGGATTAAAACTCATCACCTTACCCACTTGGCAGCAACTGCAGAAGCACACGACTGAACTGGTTTGCAGTTCTCTCTCCCTGTGGAGCTGAGGGACAGTGAACCATTGTTCGGTTTATTTTCATTCAATCAGTACAGCTTCGACAGTGTTAAACGTCGGGGAATCTATGGTCTGTGTGATCCATCCCGATAGTTGGAATGAATATTAAGTTAAAATCAAAAGCAGATATATCAGAGAAACCAAACATGGGCAGCATCTGCGGAATGAGAAACTGAGACAACGATTCAGAAGTTCTTCGGAGGTTTGTTAGATCTCTGTTTTCTCCCACAGTTACTGCAAACCAGCTGAGTTTCTGCAGCAGTTTCTGCTTTTGCATCTGATTCAGGGCATCCACAGCCCCTTGGTAGCCACAAAAACAATACAAAAACGCTTTTATGGTTCCTCACTGGGTAAGGTGTGCGTTGGGGAACATATCCCTGACCACATTAAAAACACAAAACTATGCAGCAAAGGAAACAGATGGAGTAAGTACAGCGACCATTCCATCCATGAGTGGGTGCAACCGAACACCCTCTCGATTAACTGCCGAACGCGCTAACCCATGGCACCACAGAGACTGAGGAATAAGCTTCTTGTAGCATCTCAAAAAGCAGGCGGTTAGTGGATCCAAGCTTTTGCATGGCCTTCGCAGAATAACAATTGCCATCTATCGGTTTTGCTTTTCCATTCTAAAGTCTGGAACGTTAATTTTGGAAACTAGAGAGCAGTCTGATCCCACACTCTGAAGGCACCTCCATGTCACTGGGAACCAGCTGTCCTACAACTGGGACCGTCTTCCTTCGAAAATTTCAGTGCCTTTTCTGTTCCCATGTTTTCTCATTGTCCTGGAGCTGAGATGACTTTTGAATTTCTGACGTGC
>NW_025202110.1:0-7579 GCF_004010195.1 Chiloscyllium plagiosum
TGTCTTTTTGTGGCTAGTTGGTGTTCATGTATCATGTATCTTCTCAAAACTCACTATAAAGGAATTAAATTAATGGAAATAGAAGCAGAAATTGCTGGAAAAGTCAGCAGGTCTGCCTGCATCTGTGAAGAGAAATCCGAGTTAACCTTTTAGGTCTGGTGACTCTTCTTTGAAATTTGTCATCGGAAAATTTATAGAATCCTTTATTAAAGAGACTGCAAAAGAATATTTAGATAATCATAATACAATCAGGCAGAGTCAGGATGTTTTTGTGAAAGGGATATGTGTTTAACTGATTGATTGGAGCCTTTGAGGAAGTAGAAAGCAAAGTGGATGAAGGGGTACCTGTTGGTGCTGCAGTACAGATTATTACACAAATGAGAGTTGATGGAGGAATGGGTAATTTACTGGCATAGTTGAAGTCATTGGTTAGCTAAGAGGATGTAGAATGTAGGGAATAATTAATCTTTCTTTGGTTTGGCAAGCCTTAACTACTTGCAGTCCACAGGGACATGTAATGGGGAATCACTTACTTACAATCTATATTGTTATGGACTAGGCCAGACCACTCAAAACATTCTTCAGCAGGCAGCCCAGACCATTTCTTTGCAATTTGTTTTGATAAGTGCACAGTGAAAATTAACCAGAGTAAGTTAGCTAGGTTGACTACTAGGTTTTAAAACAGACAAAACTTTATTCATAAAACCACACAATGAAACACAAAGCACAGAATAAAAACCCCCTACAGAACTCAGTCTATCCAAACTTGACTTAATTATGCTGTTCCATATGCACAACAGTCCCAATAACAAACCCCCTTAAAAAACAGTAAAAATGGAACAAATGCTAATAGGTTGAAGTTAGAAGGGCAAAAGGAGACAAAGCGTTTCGCAACCTGTTTCCACACAGCTCACTGTTGAACTCCTAAATAGTTCTGGATTGAACTTTTCAGCTAGAGAGCTGACCACTCCCCTTTCATTATACAGGTTGCATCTAAAACATGACCACTTTGGCCTGAAGTCTTATCCGTTTATACATAAACAAAAGGCCTCCCAAAATCCTTTAATTTCTGTACCAAACCAGTTTAATCTGAACCGGGAGCTGTTTACGACCCCTCTGGAAAAAAAACCAAGGACACAGCATCCATGAGAAAGGAACAGCTTTTAGAAAAAAAGGACCAAATTTGTGACACCACCCCCCCCCCCCTAAAAAATTAATCATCAATATCAAAAGATGGCTTCATTTTTAAAACCCTTCAAAAACCCAATAATTGGTCTAAACACATGTATACACTATACTAACTATAAACATGCAAACATGCATAAACACATGCAAGTTCAGGCCATGGCACACCAGCCACCGAATGCCCGATATCTCATTCGAGTCTCGATGATGCATAGGCAATCACGTTTGCGTGACCTGCCACATACACAGTTGTCAAATTGAATGGCTGCACAATAAGCTCTGACTAAACAGTCTGGCATTTTTGTCCTTAAACTTTTCCAAAAATGTCATTGGGTTATGATCAGTGTATATGATTGTCCCAGATGCATTGCTGGTAATATAAACACTGAAATGTTGTAATGCCAACACTAAACTTAAAGTCTCTTTCTCCACCCTTGAATATTTCTGTTGATGAATGTTCAACTTCCTGGAAAAATACCCGATGGGTCTTTATATCCCTTTGTCATCCTCCCGCAGGAGCACTGCACCAACACCTACATCACTAGCATCGATAGCCACCTTGAAAGGCTTCATGTAATCCGGTGTGGCTATTCTGCTTTTCTCGTTGACAGTGTGAGAAATTTCCCAATTACTTACGTTTTCATATCCCATAGTGCCATTTGTCCATGTCCAATAACATGGCCCAGGAAGGTGGCTTGGGTTTTGGCAAATTCCATTTTAGCTCGGGTTACCACGAAGGCTGCCTTCCAAGGTCAATCAAACAAGTCCAATAAATGCTGTAAATGTTCCTTCAATGAGTGACTAAAAATCACCAGGTCATCAATGTAAACAACACAATTGGGTTACCTGCCTATGACCTTATTAGTCAGTCTTTGAAATGTGGCTGGAACGTTTTTCATACCAAATGGCATGACTTTGAAGTAATATAGTCCATTTGGCGTTATGAAAGCCAAAATTGCCTTTGCTGTCTCTGAGCAAGTCCAACTTAGAAATGTAAGTTGCTTGTTCCACTTTTTCAACACAGTCCTCCAACCGTGGAATTGGATATGCATCAGTCTTTGTAACGACGTTGACTTTGCAATAGTCCACACATAACTGTTGGGTACCATCTGGCTTTGTGGTCCACCTTGGCACAAACAATGTAGGCAAGGCTAGGAAGGAGGACCTGTTTGGGGAGTATCAAGCACTAAGAAGGAAATTAAAGAACAGGTCCTCAAGGGTCATAATCACTGGATTACTGCCCAAGCCATGTGCTAATTGGCATTGGGATAAGAAAATTAAGGAAGTAAACATGTGACTAAGAGATTGGTGTGGGAAAGAGGGATTCCATTTCATGGGACATTGGGATCAGTGTTGGAGCTGAGCGATCTGTACCAATAGGACGGTCTCCACTTGGACTGATCTGGAACCAGTGTTCTGGTGAAAAGGATAAATAGGGTGGTCACTAGGACTTTAAACTTGTGAGTGGGGGTGGGAGGGGGGAAAGAGAAAGCAACAGGGAGTATGGAGCCAAGTAGAAAGATAAGTAGCAGGTTAACATGTGTGCAGGATTTAAGTTCGAGGCAGACTAGGAATGAAGCAAAAAGGAAGGATAATTTAGGACATATTACTAGAGGTGATGGAAATCATGACGATAAGAAAAGTAGCATTAAGGTGCTTCACCTGAATGCTCGTAGTATTCGTAACAAAGTAGATGAATTAACAGCACAAATCATCATGAATGACTATGATGTGGTAAGCATCACAGAGACATGGTTGCAGGGGTTCAGGACCAGCAGTTAAACATCCAAGGATTTATAACTTATCAAAAAGATGGGGAGGTGGGCAGAGGGGGTGGGGTTGCCTTGTTAGTTAAGAATGAAATTAAATCAATGGTACCGAATGACATAGGGTCAAATGATGTGGAGTCTGTATGGGTGGAGTTGAGGAACCACAAAGGCAAAAAAACCATAATGGGAGTTATGTACAGACCTCCTAACAGTGGTCAGGATAAGGGGCACAAGATGTACAAGGAAATAGATAGGGCATGTCAGAAAGGCAAGGTCATGGTGATCATGGGGGACTTCAATATGCAAATGAACTGAGTGAATAATGTTGCCAGTGGATCCAAAGAAAGAGAATTTGTGAAATGCCTACAGGATAGCTTTTTGGAACAGCTTGTGATGGAGCCCACAAGGGAGCAGGCTATTCTGGACTTAATGCTATGTAAATAGGCGGGCTTTATAAAAGATCTCTAAGTCAGGGAACACTTAGGAGGCAGTGATCATAATATGGTAGGGTTCAGTCTGCAGTTTGAAAGAGAGAAGGCAAAATCAGATGTAATGGTGTTACAGTTAAATAAAGGTAATTACTGGGGCATGAGAGAGGAACTGATGAAAATCGACTGGAAGCAGAGCCCAGTGGGGAAGACAGTAGAGCAACAATGGCAGGAGTTTCTGTGTGTAATTGAAGACACAGTACAGAAATTCATCCCAAAGAAAAGAAAGATTATCCCAGTGATGGGTTAGACAGCCGTGGCTGACAAAGGAAGTCAGGAAATGTATCATAGGTAAAGAGAGCCTATAAAGTGGCCAAGAGCACTAGGAAATCAGAAAATTGGGAAGACTACAAAAACAAACAGAGGATAACAAAGAGAGAAATAAGGATGGAGACAATCAAATATGAAGGTAGGCGAGCCAGTAATAGTAGAAATGATAAGTAAAAGTTTCTTTTAATACATAAGAAACAAACGAGAGGCAAAAGTAGAAATTGGGCCGTTCCAAATTGATGCAGGAAGGCTCATGATGAGAGATAAGGAATAGCCTAAGAACTTAATAAATACTTTGTGTCAGTCTTCACAGTGGAAGACATGAGTAATATCCCAACAATTAAGGAGAGTCAAGGGGCAGAGTTGAGTATGGTAGCTAGAAAAGCTAAAGAGAAAGTGCTAGAAAAGCTAAAAGGTCTAAAAATTGATAAATCTCCTGGCCCCAATGGGCTACATCCTAGAGTTCTGAGGGAGGTGGCTGAAGAAATAGGCTGCTGAATAAGGTGAGGGCCCATGGTGTTCGAGGTGAGCTACTGGCATGGATTGGGGATTGGCTGTCTGACAGAAGGCAGAGAGTTGGGATAAAAGGTTCTTTTCAGAATGGCAGCTAGTTACAAGTGGTGTCCCGCAGGGTTCAGTGTTAGGGCTGTTCACTTTATATATTAATGATCTGGATGAAGGGACTGGGGACATTCCGGCGAAGTTTGCCGATGATACAAAGTTAGGTGCACAGGCAGGTAGTTCTGAGGAGGTGGGGAGGCTGCAGAAAGATCTAGACAGTTTAGGAGAGTGGTCCAAAAAATGGCTGATGAAATTCAATGTGAGCAAATGCGAGGTCTTGGCACTTTGGAAAAAAGAATACAGGCATGGACTATTTTCTAAATGGTGAGAAAATTCATAAAGCCAAAGAAAAAAGGGATCTGGGAGTGCTACTCCAGGATTCTCTAAGGGTTGACTTGCAGGTTGAGTCCGTGGTTAAGAAAGCAAATGTAATGGTATCATTATTCTCAAGAGGGTTGGAATGTAAAAGCAGTGATGTTCTACTGAGACTTTATAAAGCTCTGGTTAGGCCCCATTTAGAATACTGTGTCCAGTTTTGGACCCCACACCTCAAGAAGGACATACTGGCACTGGAGCATGTCCAGCAGAGATTCATACGGATGATCCCTCAAGTGATAGGCCTACCATACGATGAACGGCTGAAGATCCTGGGATTGTATTCATTGGAGTTTAGAAGGTTGAGGGGAGATCTATGAGAAACTTACAAGATAATGCATGGCTTAGAAAGGATGGACGCTGGGAATTTGTTTCCGTCAGGTGGGGATATTAGTACCTTAAAATTAGAGGGGGTCAATTTAGAACAGACATGAGGTGACATTTCTTCAGCCAGAGAGTGGTGGGCCTGTGGAATTCATTGCTATGGAACACAGTAGAGGCCGGGACGTTAACATCTTCAAGGCAGAGATTGATAAATTCTTAATCTCACAAGGAATTAAGGGATACAGGGAGCGTGCCAATGTAAGTGGCATTGAAATGCCGATCAGCCATGATTGAATGGCGGAGTGGACTCATTGGGCCAAATGGCCTTACTTCCACTCCTATTTCTTATGGCCTTATGGCTTTGGCACCATGACTGTGGGTGAGCTGCAGTCACTGTAACTCACTTCGATTATGCCATCTTGGATCATGTGCTCTACCTCCTTCTGAACCTGTGCCAACTTTGGAGGGTAATGCCTATAAGGATGTTGCTTAATCGGAACAGCATCTCCTATATCTACATCATGCACAATTAGGTTATTACTTCCCAGTTTATTTCCGCTTATCTTACCATCTGATAGTAATACTCTTTCAGGTTATTTTGATTTTCTTGTGGAAGGTAACTCAATAATTTATCCCAATTTTTGACAACTTCCTCATGGTCCAATTTGATTTGAGGAATGTCCAGTTCAGAATCCTCTGAACTTGGTTCTTCCTTCTGGGCTGTAATCATTAACACCTTCTCCTCTTGCTTTCCTTCCCTATCAAAATACCTTTTCAGCATACTCACATGACACACTCTGTAAGATTTCTTCCTGTCTGGAGTCCTTATCAAGTAGATAAAAACAATCACTGCAGATGCTGAAAACCAGATTCTGGATTAGTGGTGCTGGAAGAGCACAGCAGTTCAGGCAGCATCCAAGGAGCTTCGAAATCGACGTTTCGGGCAAAAGCCGTTCATCAGGAATAAAAAGGGCTTTTGCCCGAAACGTCGATTTTACTGCTCCTCGGATGCTGCCTGAACTGCTGTGCTCTTCCAGCACCACTAATCCAGAATCCTTATCAAGTAGTTCACCTCACTCAATTTCCTCTCGAATTGATAAGGTCCACTAAACCTTGTTTTTAAAGGCTCACCTGTTACTGGAAGTAACACCAATACCTTATCCCCAATTGCAAAATTGCAAATTTGTGATTTCTTATCCGTTTCCCCTGTTTCATTGTACGCTGTGAAACTTTTAAATGCTGTCTAGCCAAGTCTCCAGCTCTATTTAATCGTTCTCTAAAATTTGACACATTGTCCAAATGGGTGGTCTCTGAAGTCTGACTTATTCATTTTTCCTTAATTAATTTTAATGGTCCTCTTACTTCATGCCCAAAAATTAATTCAAATGGACTGAATTTGGTCGATTCATTCGGTGCATCTCTGATCACAAAAAGTACAAATGGAACTACTTTATCCCAATCAACTGGATAATCCTGACTATAAGCCCTCAACATGGTGTTTAGTGTTTGATATAATCTCTCTAGTGCTCCCCGTGATTCTAGATGGTACGCAGTAGATTTGAATTGCTTTATTCCCAAGTTATCCATAATCTCCTTGAATAGTTCAGATGTGACGTTTGATCCTTGATCTGATTGGATCTCTATTGGTAGTCCATATCTAGTAAAAATTTAAGTAATTCCTCTGCAACTCTTTTAGCTTTGATGTTGCATAATGGGATTGCCTCTGGAAATCTAGTCAACACATTCATTAGTTTTAATAAATACTTATTCCCACTTTTTGTTTGAGGTAGGGGACCTACACAATCAATTAAGACTCTTGTGAAAGGTTCCTCAATTGCTGTAATAGATATTAAAGGTGCAGGTTTTATTACTGCCTGTGGTTTTCCGATTAGCTGACATGTATGACACATCTGGCAAAATTCAACTACATCCTTGTATATTCCAGGCCAGTAAAAAGTCTTTGTATTTTAGCTTGTGTTTTCCTCACCCTGAAATATCCTCCAAGTGGTAGCTCATGCGCCACTCACAGCACTTTCTTTCTATACCCTACTGGCAAAACAATTTGATGAATCTCCACCCATTTCTTATCTGCTTGAATGTGTGATAGTCTCCATTTCCTTATTAAGACATCATTTTGTTAAATAATAACACACAGGAATGCATTCACTCTTCTTCTCTGTATATGCCTTTTGATACAACTGTTTTAAGTTATCATCTTTCTGCTGTAAAACAATCAGCTTAGCAGAGCTAAACATGCTTGCATGTTTACCTATTTGCTCCTGCTATGTTCCACTTATCTGATCAAAACTAAGTCTCAGATAAAGCTATGTCAGCTTCCTTATCTGTGCCTTTTGAACTCTCCTGCTTCAACTTGTGCCGCTGTGATCTTGTGAACACACAATCTGGGAAAATTCCTGGATAAACATCCTTCATATCTTCAGTTGCCTGCATCTCCACTGGTTTTTCAACTAGAGTAGGCAGCACACCTACTGGTGAATCAACTATATTATTTGCAAGGACAAATTGTATTCCTGGAACTGAGATTTTGTCCAGTACTCCTACCACAAATTCTACACTCTTCTCTGGACTCTCTAGCCTCATTTTACA
>NW_025202111.1:0-2085 GCF_004010195.1 Chiloscyllium plagiosum
CTGCAGCATGAAAACACAGATTACCTCAATGCTTAAAACAATTGCAATTATGAATAAATTATTCAAAATGATTCTTGCCATATTAGTATTCCTGATAAGTGATTAAAATTATTGAAGCTTTGTAAATCTGGGTGAGAGTTGCTCCCTGCACTTTGTGATGGAAGATGTTACGTTCTGGTCCAGTGGTCGCCATTACACAGACACTCGAACATTGGTGTCTCTTATTATGTCAGGTGTTATGAATGTTCTCTGTGGTTTAATTCTGATTTGTGAGGGCTTTTGCAGTGCAGTGGCAGTGTCCCTACCTCTGAACCACAAGGTCTGTGTTCAAATGCAAACCTGCATTGAAGGTGTGTTTCTAGGAAGGAGAGGCAAGAGAGGAGGGGAGTGGTGTTTTTGAGAAGGGAAAACGTCATGGCAGTACTTAGAGAGGATATTCCTGATGGATCATCCAGTGAAGTTGTATGGATGGAATTGAGAAAAATGAAGGGTGTAATCACATTGTTGGGATTACACTCTCGCCCCGCTCTGCGCGCCCCCCCCAATACTCAGCAGGAAATTTGGGAGAAAATACATGGGGAGCTCGCCAAAGGCTGTAAGAATGATAGGGTTGCAAGAAAAGGGGATTTTAACCTTCGAAATATGGACTGGGAATGGATTGGAGAACTTACTCGGTACATTCAGGAAAATTTTCTCAATTAATATGAAGGCGGTCCTCCATGAGAAGGGGCAAAACCCAACCTTCTCTCAGGAAATAAGGCAGGGCAAGTGACAGAGGTATTAGTGGGGGAGCACTAACTGCTATTCGATTAGTTTTAAAATAGCTAAGGAAAGTTAAAGTGTATGGAGCTGACAGTGGGGTCTTTGGATCTCTCAGGAAATAAGGCAGGGCAAGTGACAGAGGTATTAGTGGGGCGAGCACTAACTGCTATTCGATTAGTTTTAAAATAGCTAAGGAAAAGGATAGACTGGTCGACAAGTTAAAGTGTATGGAGCTGACAGTGGGGTCTTTGGACATTACAATCTGTAAGTGTGATTTGTAGAAACCTTTTCTGAGTCTTGTAAATGAGAGTGAGATTCACTCTGCATTCAGGTCTCTATTATTCTTTACAAGCCTGATGGATTATGTTCATATACTAAATGCTTATCTCTATTTATGATTGTAATTGAATCTTTAATATTGCAGTGTACAAATAATTTTCGATGTGGTATATCAATTATAAAGAACCTGACCTCTAATGGGAGTATCCATTTGAATTGAATAACTTGCGTGCCTTCTGAACATGGAGGGAACCGACATGATATAAAACAGAAAGTGCTGCAAATACTTTATATGTCAGACAGCATTTGGAGAGCGAAAAACAGAATGAATGTTTCTTTCATCAGAGAGAGTGACTGAGAGAGTTAATGATGAGAAAACAGACAGAATTCATTCAGAATCTGAGAGTAAATGTGTATCCTGTAAACAGTGAAGGGGGACATGACGGAGTACCTCACCTGTTCACAGTATCTGGATTATACAGCTTTTCAAATTATAAATCTCCATAATGTATTATTGGAGGCTGGGATTTGTTTACAGACCAGTTTGGAGAGAAATATAAATAATTTCTTTCTCTCTTGTTCTGTTTGAGTGTTCGAATAAAAATGTCACTGGAAGGTGGGATCAGAGTGGGACTAAACACTGTCTCTGTCTGAGCCTGTGGGAGTGATGACCCTTCAGTGCCTCTGTACCTCTGTCAGTGATAATGTGAGTGTGTGTGAGAGGGAACTGCCTGCATTGTTACTTGAGTCTCAGCTGGAAGGTGGGAAGAAGAGCAGAAGGGAAAGGCTGTGCTGGTCGAGAGAGCAGGAGAGGCTTAAATGACACAGTAACAATATTAAACAAAATGGTGCAAGGAACGGGGTCAGGTTGAGGTGGGAGAATGGGAGAAGAGAAGAAACAAAAGATTGGGGTGTAAATGATCCTCACTAACTGTCATCTGAAAACAAACAAAACAAAAGAAAATGGTGACAGAGATAAGAAGGTGAGGTACTCTGTCATGTCCCCCTTCACTGTTTACAGGATGCACATTTACTCTCAGATTC
>NW_025202111.1:5701-7579 GCF_004010195.1 Chiloscyllium plagiosum
TGTTCGATGGTGGAATTTGTCCTCCTGGGGGCAGATGTGGCGGAGGCGGAGGAATTGGGAATAAGGGAAGGCATTTTTACAGGAGTGGGGGTGGAAGGAGGTGTAGACCAGGTAACTGTGGGAGTCTGTGGGTTTGAATTAAATGTCCATGTTGAGTCTGTCACCGGAAATGGAGATGGAGAGGAGGAGAAAGGAAGGAGAAAGGGGAAAGGTCCCTTCCTAACATGGTGCCATTATTTAAGAAAGGTGGTAAGGAAAAGCCAGGAAACTATAGACTGGTGAACCTGTTGTCAGTGGTGCGTGAGTCTTGAGAAAAAAATAATCAAGTTAAAAAATTACATGAAAAAGGACACATTGTTTATACAACGAGCTTGTGGAGAGGCCTGCATTGGGACGGCTTAGGAGAATTTTTGTATCCAGACATTGAAAGCTGAATGTTGGATTATTTGAGGAGGAATTGTTTTTTTCATTTGTTCAGTTAAGTGTTTGATTTTTAAAAAATATTTTTTGTTTATATTTCTTTGCATGCTTCATAATAAATCTGTGCTTAAGGAAAGATAGTTTAATTTATTATATAATTTCTTTAGATATCTGGAAAAGAAAATCTGACAAGCAAAGACATTTGCCCCACCTCCCCTTCCAATGTGAAATTAAAATTACTCTGCAATTTGGGAGACTGGAGACTATAATTGCTTGCAACAAGGAGAATCTTGCATGCAAATTGACGAATGCCAAGATATCCTGTGACACAAACACTCAGCTTCAAGGTCATCACTGATTCTTCTACATCTTTGGACTGTGACTTGTGTATTCACCTGCAGAAGCCTGAAGGAAAATGTCGAACCCACCCCCTCCCCATCAGGCGTATTCATCATGAACAACTCATGCTTGCAAAGCCTCATGTAAATTCAGTTTCTTGAAGTTTCCATTCTAACAATTTTCTGTTTAAATTTTAGTCATTTCCTAGAATTCATGCAAGAATGATTCTAAGTAGTCTCCCATTTATTGCCCCACACATTAAAGAACAACTACTAGTTAACAAATTAAATTCATAAGGAGTGGGTACATGGGAAGACCAAGAGCTGACTTTCAATCAGCCTACAAAAATGTAGGGAAAAATGCAACATGATTAGGGATGACAGCACCCAGAGACAGCCAATTGGAAGCCATTCTCATTCTTCTAGTTCCACAGTTAGCAGAACTAAAGTGACTATTCACAGCTTTTGTCATTTTAAAGGTTTACAAATATTAAAAAGGTTAAAAGTTGATGACTCAACTTGTCTTCCAGTTGAAGCTTTCTGGTCTTCAATAGCACTCCACTTCTCAACTGAGAATCTGTAAGTCGTTCAAAGCCAATTCCACAGCATCTTGTGCAGTTACTTTGAGCACAGGAAAGAAGAAGCCTCTCCATTCTGAAGCACTGGAGTACCACCTTTGATTTTTAAAACAATTGATTTGGGTGGCACGGTGGCTCAGTGGTTAGCACTGCTGCCTCACAGCACCAGGGATCCGGGTTCAATTGCTGCCGTGGGACACTGTCTATGTGGAGTTTGCACTTTCTCCCCGTGTCTGTGTCGGTTTCCTCCCCCAATCCAAAGATGTGCAGGCCAGGCAAGTTGGTCATGCTAAATTGCCCATAGTTTAGGTCCGTTAGTCAGGGTAAATGATGGGGATGGGTTACTCTTTGGAGGGTCGGTGTGGACTTGCTGGGACAAAGGACCTGTTTCTACACTGTAGGTAATGTAAAATGCAATCATATAAGGTGCTATTGAAAGCTTCTTCATTTTCAGATTAATGTGAAAGAGATATTGAGGACGATGAGAGATAGATTTAGTGAATTGGTTTCATAACAAGATCATTCAGACAGATAACTGTCCG
>NW_025202112.1:0-2699 GCF_004010195.1 Chiloscyllium plagiosum
AGTATGATGGTGAATGAGTGAGTGTGAGTTGGTAAGTTTGACGGTGATGTAGTGAGAGTGAGTGGGTCAGGGTGACTGTGATGGAGAGAGTGTGAGGGGCTCCGGGTGACGGTGATGGAGTGAGTGTGAGGGGCTCAGGTTGACGGTGATGGAGTGAGAGTGTCGGAGTAAGGGTGACAATGATGGAGTGAGAATAAGGGGGTCAGGGCGATGGTGATCGAGTGAGAGTGAGCGGGTCAAGTTGACGGTCAATTGATCACTGCACCGGTCAAACTGGATCCCTTCCCTCCCTGGACATGATCCCAGCAATCATTAGACTAGATCCCTCCAGTCATCGTACTGGATCCCTGGCAAGATCCACTTGTTCAGTGCACCAATCAAACTGGACCCCTTCCCTCACTAGAAATGATCAGAGCTATCATTGAACTAGATCCCCCAGTCATTGTACTGGATCCCTGCGCTAGGTCCACTTGATCACTGCACCAGTCCAACTGCATCCCTTCCCTCACTGGACTTGATCCCAGCAATCTTTGAACTAGATCACTCCAGTCATCATACTGGATCCCTGCACTCGATCCACTTGATCACTGCACCGGTCCAACTGGATCCCTCCCTCACTGTACATGATCCCAGCAATCATTGAACTAGATCCCCAGTCATTGTACTGGAGCCCTGCACTAGATCCACTTGATCACTGCACAGGTCAACTGGATCCCTGTCCTCATCTGGACTTGATCCCAGCAATCTTTGAACTAGATCACTCCAGTTATCAAACTGGATACCTGCACTAGATCCACTTGATCACTGCGTCAGTCCAACTGGATCCCTTCCCTCATCTGGACTTGATCCCAGAAATCTTTGAACTAGATCACTCCAGTCATCATACTAAATCCCTGGATTAGATCCACTTGTTCACTGCACCAGTCCAAATGGATCACTCCCTGGCTGGACTTGATCCAAGTGATCATCGCACTAGATCCCCAGTCATTGTACTGGATCCCTGCACTAGATCCACTTGATCATTGCACCATTCAAACTGGAACCCTTCCCTCACTGGACCTGATCCGAGTGATCATTGGACTAGATCCCTCCAGTCATCATACTGGATCACTGCGCAAGATCCACTTGATCACTGCACCAATCAAACTGGATCCCTTCCCTCACTGGACATGATCCCAGCTATTATTGTACTAGATCCCCCAGTCATTGTACTGGATCCCTGCGCTAGATCCACTTGATCACTGTACCAGTCCAACTGGATCCCTTCCCTCACTGGACTCAATCCCATCGATCATTGAACTAGATCACTCCAGTCACCGTACTGGATCCCTGCGCTAGCTCCACTTGATCACTGCACAATTCAAACTGGATCCCTTCACTCACTGGACATGATCCCAGCGATCATTGGACTAGATCCCTCCAGTCATTGTACTTGATCCCTGTGCAAGATCCACTTGATCACTGCGCCAATCAAACTGGATCCCTTTCCTCACTGGACATGATTCCAGCTCTCATTGTATTAGATCCCCCAGTCATTGTACTGGATCCCTGCACTAGATCCACTTGATCACTGCACCAGTCCAACTGGATCCCTTCCCACACTGGACTTGATCCCAGCGATCTTTGAACTAGATCACTCTGGTCATTGTACTGGATCCCTGCGCTTGATCCACTTGATCACTGTGCCGGTCCGACTGGATCCCTCCCTCACTGGGCATGATCCCATCAATCATTGAACTAGATCACCAGTCATTGTACTGGATCCCTGCACTGGATTCACTTGATCACTGCACCATTCAAACTGGATCCCTTCCCTCGCTGGATATGATTCCAGTGATCATTGGACGAGATCCCTCCAGTCATTGTACTGGATCTCTGCACTAGATCCACTTTATCACTGCACCAGTCAAACTGGATCCCTCCACTCGTTGGTCTTGATCACAGTGATCATTGGACTAGATCCCCCAGCCATCATACTGGATCCTTGCACTAGATCCACTTGAATGGTGCAGTGATCACCATCACAGCGATCATTGAACTATATCCATCTGGGGAATCTCCCGCCCACATCCTCCAACCTCATTGTCCATGAACCGCGCACTCCCTGATTCTACCTCCTTCCTAAGACCTGTTGTCTCATCCTGCGCCTGTCCAACCCAACTCATCTCTTCCTACCTCAACACCTTCCTGTCTCTCCAGTCCAGGAAATCCCCACCTACGTTTGTTACACCACCTATGCACATCACCTCATCGAAGACATTTTTTTCCTGGCCCACAACGCGTCATTTTCACGTTGGACATCTAGTCCATGCCTTCTGTTTCTTCATCTCACCCCAGCCCAACTAGTACCCTTCCACCAACACCCTCATCCACCTGGTTGAACTGGTCCTCACCCTCAATTACGTTTCTGTCAATAATCCCACTTCCTCCAAACCAAAGGGGTAGCCATGGGCACCCACATGTGACCTAGCTGTGCCTGCCTGTTTGTCAGATGTGTGGAATTGTCCATCTTTCGCAGTTACACTGGCACCTCTCTCCACTTGTTCCTCTGCTACATTGATGGATGCATTGGTACCACTTTGTGCTCCCACGAGGAGGTTAAACAGTTCACCAACGTTACCAGCACCTTTCACCCTGACCTCAAATTCACCTGGATCTTCTTGGCAAATTCCCTCCCCTTCTCGGACCTGTCCATCACC
>NW_025202112.1:3574-7579 GCF_004010195.1 Chiloscyllium plagiosum
CTGACCTGCTGTGCTTTTCCAGCACCACACTCCCGACTCTGATCTCCAGCATCTTCAGTCCTGACTTTCTCCTAGGAATAATCAATGACGTTGGAGTGAAGATTCCCCTGGATTGCAGTGATCACAGTGTGACTGAGTTTTGCGTTTATTTTGGGTGAGGGCAGGCTGGATCTGAGACGAGCGCTTAACACCTAAACAACGGGAATGGTATCAGATAGCGAGGTTAGGGCGGGCTGAAGTGAAGTGGAAAATTCTGTCAGAACGTGGATCAGTACAACTGCATCACACCACCCAGACTGTAAAAGACACACAGAAGGAGCAAATCAATTTCAGTGCAGGCACAATGACAGGTAAAGTGAAAAGGAGACAATACAACACACTGAGATGGAGTGGAATTATTTATGAAAAAGGGTTCAATATTGAAGCTATTTTACATACAGACTGCCCTCACATTGGAAAAAGGAATTTCCTGCAGTGTAACGGCGATATTTGCCTGCGACATCACAATGTTGAGAGACACTGACATATCTACTGTAGCAGCCTGGCCGAGTGAAAGCATGATCGTCCCATCACCCAGAATTCAATACTTCAAAGCTCTCCTCTGTGCTGTACAACCTATTTGCTGTTCCTGTAGTCAGATCCCAATCACTTCACAGTGTATCTTTTTCTGCTTCCTGCCTCACGTTAACACTTGAAACCTGATCCAAAATCCAGTGATTCCGCTTCAACCAATACTTTGTAACTCCCGAGCAGACACAGATACCAGTGACCAATTAGACTTTTCGTGCGCTCTCACTCTGGTATGATCTGAATGATAAAGTTCACTGTATCTGATCCACAGGACACACTGCAGAATTTTCCCTCGCGAGATGGTGCTGTTTGTCCCATCCCCGCGGACTGAGCTGCCTCCATTGGTAGAGCTGTCTGCATTCGTAGAGCATCACACAGTAACAGTGAATATCTTTTGATGTCATTCTCGAAGGTGCATGCTACAAAAAGCTGAAGACTGCGGGAAACCACTGTGGTCAGCGCTTACACAGAGGCCCAGCAGGAGCCTGGTGGGCCCATACGCCAGAAGTCAATGGATAAAAAGATTCTCTTTTTAGAAGAATCCGATTCAGACCATCGTCTTAACACTTTCTGGGGAGAAAATGGATGTGGGAGAGCGGACAGTCTCAACTGGTTCCAGCATTTACAATCTCGGTCCGTGTGACAACAAAAGCAGAAACCTGGAACTGTTTATCTTGCTTCTGAAAAACAGGTGAGTAAATTTTGAAGAGCTTAGATATTTCTTCCAGGTGTTCATGAAATGATCAAGAGCTAAGTACGGTTCCCTGAGTATGGTCTGACTTCTGGGTTATGGACTGTGATATTCTGCTCACATGATCTGAACACATACAATGAAATGACTCAGTGACAAGATCTGCTGAATCGGATTCCGTAAAGAACAGAAGCCGATGTAATAAAAAGAGCCATATGAGCGGGAATGTAGCAAATTGCTTCTCGGGGTCAATATCTGTACAAGTAGACTGAAACAGCATTGGGTGTTATTGTACTGCATCTTTTGTATAATGGTGCAAAAGCACGGAACTTTTGTATCGATGGGACAATTTCAAAATCCTTAATGAGGCAAAACACACAAATGAGGTAAACAACAAAGTAACCACACAAATTGGTGTAACGTCATGCGGTAAACTTCCCTGCTCAAATTTCGCTCAAAATCGTTCTCTGTCTAATTCCTAAGACTGATATTCGAACAATGAATGGTCTATGTCAATAAAAACTGCTCTGATCTCACAACTTCAGCATTTCATACGCCCCCTTATGTATGTCTGGCAATAGTAATTAATCCCTCACTGTGTTACTTCAGCACACGTAGAGAAGAAATAACTATAAGAACAACAGTCAAGTATGTGACTGGGATTTGACCCGATTCTGTTGCAACCAATCCATTCAGCTGTAATTGAAATTGCTTCCACCTTTCCTGTGTCCGTAATAAGATTGCATAGCTTAGTGGTGAGTTTTTATGCATTGAATTAGACCCAGCATCCTTTCTCAGGTTGAAATTTACAGGGACATAAAGACATGATGAAAGACACGGGCAGTATTTACTGGACTATAAAGACGTTAGGAATGACCCGCCCATGATACCATGTCGTTAGAAACGAAGGAAATGAGGTTTCGTTGGAGATAAAGCCACTAGAAACGAAAAGAGGCAGTTAATAGGCTGATGGCATAGATAAAGAATAATGCGGGAGAAATCAGGAAAGACTTAGTTGTGTCCGAATAGAGGTTATCCAGCTGATGTGAAGATCTTAAGAGTAAATATGAGGGAAATTTCCTCGTTTAGGTGAGTGGAAACTAGACGTTAGAACGTCAAACCCAGCGGGGCACGTTAAACAAGTTTGGATTTATATTCTGCGAGTTATTGAATTCGGAGATGAATTTTCAGAAATAAAACATTTTAGGAGCTGATTCCAGAATATTCGAAAAGCGCGAGCAGGCACACAAGGAGTGAATTAAACAGCGACAGTGATTCTGGGCTGCCTGAATGGGGATGCAAAAGAGAAACACTCTGGAAGTGGTTAACATTCATAGGAAAGAAATTTCATAATACCTGCAATTGAAAATGTTAAGTGTAAGAAGAGCTAATGGAGTTGGAAGGTGCAGCAGCTCATTCTACATGAAATATTATACAATGCAAATGCACTAATCTGTTTGGTTTAGCTCTGCATTGAATGGAAGTCGGTTAGCTCAGTTCGCTGACTAACTGGTTTATGAGAAAGTGAGACCAACAGCGTGGGATTAATTCTCTCACTGTCTACCGCCGTTTGATATGATCATGGCTGACCAGACGCGTCAATGTCTTTGCCCAGCTCATCCACAACAACCTGTCGTACAACGGGATAAAGACAGTTAAGCAATCGAAAATTTCTGTTAATACAGGTAACATGAAACATATTGCATTCATCAATAATCTTCACCATTCCTACATCCAAGAAGACGTTGCACAGTGGGTTTCTGCACGAAATTTGCAGGTTTTTGCTGATGAGCATCTGATTCTGGTCTGATCATGTTTCAAATGATATTATTCCGTAAAAACTCACAACCAAGAAAGTAAGGAATTTCCTCTGGTCAGTAGCAGGGATGGGAACTCCAGACGACAGGAATTGGCGATGAGTCAGCACAACACTCAATGATTCAGCTGAAAACTGAACTAAACTCCAATTCTAGTGCGGTTCAAACCCACAAACATTGAAAGCAAAGTTACCAAATTTGTAGAAATCTAACACGCTTTTCATTACGCCACAGAGCTGCACTCGCCAAAATTTTACTGCGCCCAAAGTTGCGATTGTCGTAGAGAAAACGTCGACTATCACCAGGAGATGCGGAGAGTTTTTCAAGGAGTAGATCTTTTATTTGCAAACAAAAACAGTGACATTCAGAAAATAAATTTTTGACTGGCCCGAACCTCAGGGTCCATGGCATAGAGTCATAGAGTCATTGAGATGTGCAGCATCGAAACAGAAACTGCTGTCCAACTTGTCCATGCCGACCAGATATCCCAACCCAATCTCGTCCCACCTGCAATCACCCGGCACATATCCCTCCAAACCCTTCCTATACACATGCCTCTCAAATGTTGCAATTGTACGAGCCTCCACCTCCACCACATCCTCTGGCAGCTCATTCCATTCACGTACCACCCTCTGTGTGAAAACGTTGCCCCTAAGGTCTCTTTCATATCTTACCCCTCTCACACTAAACCTATGCCCTCGAGTTCTGGACTCCCGACCCCAGGGAACATATTTTGTCTATTTATCCTTTCCATGCCCCTCAAAATTTTGTAAACCTTAGCTTCCGAAGCTCCAGGGAAAACAGCCCCAGCCTGTTCAGCTTCTCCTTATAGCTCAAATCCTCCAAACCTGGAAACATCCTTGTAAATCTTTCCGAACCCTTACAAGTTTCACATCATCTTTCCGATCAGAAGGACACCAGAATTGC
>NW_025202113.1:0-866 GCF_004010195.1 Chiloscyllium plagiosum
CATCACTTCCAGTGAATGCAGTGACTGTTCCTTCGACATATTATGGACATGTGCCCACTTTGGGCTTATGCCCAAAACATTGATTCTCCTGCTCCTTTGATGCTGCCTGACCTGCTGCGCTTTTCCAGCAACACATTTTTAAGCAATTCCACCAATGTCCTATCTCAGAAATCCCGATGTCCTGTTTATAAACACTGCCCTCTACTGGCAGTCAGTTATTGTATTTCCAATCGAGAATACAAGCACTTATTCTTCATTCAAAATTATTCAGTTGCATTAACATCAAAAGAGAGTATTTTGTTCTCCATTTACAGTCACTGTTCCCACTGGTTTTTTAGTCAAATGATTCCAATCAATGGAATTATCCAAGTTACACTTCATTGGCCCCGGAATTCTGATCGGGAGTCAGTCGTAGTCAACGATACACTTCCCCCATTCCCCCTGACCCGACAACACCCCCGACATGACCATGTCAGGCCGGACAAACCCCCCTCCACCTGACACCCAAGACCTAGCTGGTCCCGAAACTCCATCATCTCCTCACCAACCCCAGGAGTCTACAGATCCCTCATCACTGACCCACTACTCCCCTTCACCCCATCCACAGCCCCATTGGAATGGGATACCTTCCCCCCACCCCATTACCAGCAAAACAACAGCCCCTCCATTTCACCAGCCTTCACACCCCATTCAGCCCAACCACACTGGACTGGAAAGCTGCCCCTGAACAGACACCCCCTGCTCCTGCCAATGGGATTGGGACTGACAGCCAACTGCATTCCCCCATCACCACCCAATACCCACCCAGCCCCTACCTCACTAACCTGAAACCCCACCCACAGTGACCCAGGTAGAAGTGACCCTCC
>NW_025202113.1:984-3918 GCF_004010195.1 Chiloscyllium plagiosum
CATACAATCCCAGCAAATCCATTAATCCCATTCCACTCCATTCTGATCCCAGCAAAACCAACATGCCCCCTCTACACCAACCTGATCTCTTGTCAGACCCCAAAGGTTCTCTCACTTACCTGACAATATACCCCTCCGCCCTGGCACCATTTTCTCCCACTATCCTGGTCCTCTACCTTCCTCACACACATTCCATTGAAACCCCTCACCCACCTGCCACTTTGTCCATCCTCCTTCCCAGCCTCTCACCACCTGCAGTCCCTCCCGCTCCTGCCCATCATTCACCCTCCACACTACCCTCCGCTCTCACCTCCGCACGATGGTTTTCAGCTGTCCTGGGGGCTGTACCATCTTGTCTTTCCCCTGGGTTATAAAAAAGAAGGTCCACCATTTAATGAGATCATTGCTGATCTTCTCCTTCAAATCCACTTTCCCACACTGTCCCTTGATTGGGTAATCTGTCCAAAGATGTCATTGCACTCACTGTAATTCACTCTTGGGTACGGAGAGTAAAACTACTGATGTCATCCACTGCTACAACTGAAGTGAGATTTTTGTACTCTTCATTCCCTTCGTAATAAAGGATAAGATACTGTTTGTTTCTCCAGCAGCTTGCTGAACCTGTACATTAACGCTCTGTGCTTGTCATAGAAGGACATCCAGGTCACTCTGAATGCTACCATTTTCCAGTCACTCACCAATTCTAAACATTGCCCTGGGATATTTTTTCCACATTTGGCTACCATTACATTTCCCCAAATTCTATCCCATCTGCCCAGTTCCTGCCCCCTCCCTCAAACCCATATGGAGGAACCATGTGGTCTTCCAGCCACACATTAACCAGACATCAGGTTCCAGCTCTGGTCGCTCTGACTGTCCCTGACAGAGCTGTCCTGGATGCTTGAGTTCCTTTTAATATCCTTTATAGTGAGGATTTCTCTTCAAAACTAAATTATTGCCCAGTGTTTCAGATTCATTAAGGGCATTGGGGACATTAGTTTAAAGACTTCTTCCAGCACGTACAGGGGGTTAAATTCAATTGTAGATGGGGAGCTGGGTCCTTCACTGGGAAGCAGGGATTAAATGTTCTATTCTCTAATCTTGTTTGAAATGAATGAATCGTGTACAGCCTGAGACAGGAGGGTCCTGGTGATGGATTATACTTCAGTTTAATCTCAGTCATGCTGGGTCAGAATGTTTCACGTTGATGTGGTCAGAGCTCATTGACAGTGGGAGGGATTACAGAGCCTGGTTGTTTGAGGTTGGTTGGTGCTGGAACTGCCCTGTGGAGTATTCCTACATGGAATGGATTTTATTCCATCGATACTCATTGTTGTGACCCTTTTGGAATGATGTCCCACCTTCATCTGAAAGTTAGTGACACATGAAAATCAGTCTGCTTTTTGCTATGGTGTCTGGGGTCAGAGGTGACACTTGTTGAACTCTGCAGCACAAGGGGAGGGGGCAGGAGAGTGGGAGGGGTCAGTGAGAGGAGGACGAGGGATGTGGAGTGGAGCCTAGAGGAAGGAATGAAGCAGCTTTAAACTGATCTCTAAAATGGCGATAGAATCCCAACGTGAAATCAGAAATCCAGAGTCTGATGATAGAATAAAATTCAGCTTCAGATCTCTCACCCCACACTGGTAGCTCCCACTCACATACAGACTGACTGAATTTGTGATTGAAGAAATGATCTATTCCAATATGATTCCTGTTAAAAGGCCGTTCATTCACAGGCTTCTCGTGTGGAGTGAAGAAGCCATTGTCTTTGAGTCAGTGTTTGTCTGTGTTTTTCTAACTGCTGGGAATGTATTCTCACTGTGAAATAAAGAGGGTGATGCAGCACAACACTCAGTCTCCTGTTCAATTCTCACTCTGAGGGAAATCCGGGTCACTGATCACATCACAATTTTAACATTAGATACAGCCTTCCACATTTCAGTGAAATGCATGTGTCAAAGTATTGAAGATTAAAAGTAATCATTCTATTTCAGAAAATGAGCCCACATTAATGGAGGGCATTTGGCCCACTGTGCGCATGAGCCATGGGCAAGGTGAGATTGGGGATATAAAATCATGGAGTTACATGTGTGGTTCAATAATTAATGTGTAAGGAATGGCTTTCAGTTTCACAACACTCCAGGTGTAGTCTCCCTGATGCCTCGTACAGTTTCATCACCTCCTTTCATCCTGCCTTTCTCCTGGAATTAATACCAAAATTCCTTTTCCTGTATTACACACTAGTTCCTATAATCCATGCATTAGGACACCCAGATCCCTCGGCAATGAAGCTCACTGATTTTTCTTCCCATTTAGTCGATGACTTGCCTTTCTATTCGTCCAATCACGGTGAGTAACCTCTCACTAATCCAAGGTAAATTCCAGTCTGTGAAATTTTAGCCATTCATTTGTAAATTTCTATTTTTTTTCATTACAGCCTACTTTCCCATCAATTCTCATGTCATCGACAAATCCCTGATCCTTTGGAATGGGAGAGCAGGCTCGAGGGGCTGAATGGCCCACTCCTGTTCCTACTTCCCATGGTATTGTAGTTACAGTGAAAGTCACTATCGTCCCAGAGGCTGTTCTCTCCCATTAGACAGAGGTGGCTGCTGGTGCAGAGTTATACCGGAGGGTCAGCAGGCCTCAGGCAAGGGGTGAGGGGGAATATGATGGGGTAGCATTGTTCGTGTGTGATAGAATAGCAAGGATAGTAAGAAATGATTTGGAATCAGAAGATGTAGAATCCATAAAGGTGGAGGTAATAAATGAAACAGGGGAGAGGATACTGTGACAAGTTGTCTATCAGAAGTACCACAGAATCCCTACAGTGTGGAAGCAGGCCTTTTAGCCCACTGAGACCACAACAACCCCCTGAACAGTATCCCACCCAGTCACACCCCCTACCTATCCCTGTAACCCTCCATTTAACAT
>NW_025202113.1:4589-7579 GCF_004010195.1 Chiloscyllium plagiosum
GAAGGGAACAGTCCTTGAGGAAGGCAGAGAGGGATGGGGGAGATGAAGATGTTCTTGATGATGGGGTCGAGTTGAAGTTGGCGGAAGTCTTTAAGGATGATGCGTTGGATGAGGAGACTGGTGGGGTGGTAGGTGAGGACAAGGGGGCCTCTGCCTTTATTATGTTGAGGAGGTGGTTTCGAGCAGTGTAGTGGGGAATGGGGGTGGTGTGGTGGAGGGCTGTCTGGATGACAGAAGGAGGAAAGACACCGGGTTTGGAATAGGTGGACATCTGGGATGCTTGCGAGCGGAATGTCTCCTCTTTGGAGCAAATGCAGTGGAGGCAGAGGAATTGGGAGAATGGGATGGAGTTCTTTCAGGATACTGGGTGGGAGGAGGTGTAGTCCAGGTTTTAGGGGAGTCTGTGGGTTTGTTGTAAACATTTGTCTGGAGAATGTCACAGGAGATAGAAATGGTGGGGTCAAAAATGGAGAGGGAGGTGTCCAAGATGGACCAAGTAAATTTGAAAGCGGGGTGGAAGTTCTGGGTGAAGTCGATGAACTGCTCCAGTTCAGCCTGGGAGCAGGACACTGCACCAATTCAGTCATCGATGTATCAGCGAAAGAGTTGGTGCACAGTGCCTGAGTACGTACTGAAGAGGGACTGTTTGACATTGCCAACAAAGAGGCAGGCATAGCTGGGGCCCATCTGGGTGCTCATGGCCACCCCTTGGGGTTTAGAGGAAATGGGAGAGTTGACAGAAAAGTTGTTGAGGGTGAGGACTGATTCGGTGAGATGGAGGAGGGTGTTGGTGTAGGGAGACTGGTTGGGTCTGTGGGAGAGGAAGAAGCAGAGGGCCTCAGGCCATTCTTGTGGGGAATGGATGTGTATAAGGACTGCACGTTGACAAGGTGCAAGGCAGAAAATACAATTGTAAACCTGGAGGAATCCTGAAGGTTCAGAGGGGAGGGGAAAAAGCAAATAACTGAAGCAAAGAGGAATTATGAGAAAAGACCAGCAACTAACATGAAGGGGAATCCCAAAGTCTTCTGTAGACATAAAAATAATAATTGAGTGATTAACGGAGGAGCAGGACTGATTAGGGACCAACAAGGGGATTTACATAGAAGCAGGACCAGGGGGTGCCATTGTACTGGAAAGACTGGAGCAGCTGATGCAACCATCGAGAAGTGCTGCATTATAGTGAGATTGACAGGGATAGAGTTTAGGAGAAAGTGAGGACGATTGACAGGGATAGAGTTTAGGAGAAAGTGAGGACTGCAGATGCCGGAGATCAGAGCTGAAAATGTGTTGCTGGAAAAGCACAGCAGATCAGACAGCATCCAAGGAACAGGAGAATCGACGTTTCGGGCTTATGCCCAAAACATCAATTCTCCTGCTCCTTTGATGCTGCCTGACCTGCTCCGCTTTTCCAGCAACACATTTTTCAGGGACAGAGTTTGCTTTACATAAACAGTGAGAATCCTGTGGTTACATAAGGAGTTATTTTAATTCACTCCCAGGATGTGGGTGTGGCTGGCTGGGAGAGTATTCATTGCCCTTTCCTTGTTGCCGTTGAGAAGGTGAACTTCTTTCTTGAACTGTTTGGAACCTAAAATGGCTGGTCAGAGAAGTTTCTGATGCATGCTGGGAAGGAGAATGGCCAAGTGAAGCTAATTCAAAATCACTGAAAGAAATCTGAATTAGTTGCGTTGTAAACAGTTCACAACAACAGAACTCTGTAAAGAGATCAGTCATTCAAAACAGTCGACAGGTTCGAAGGCAATGGACGTGATAAACAATTAATCATGTTTCACACAGAACTCATATCTTGTGAAAACACAGCATTAAATTGCTCAAAGACAGTCAGATCAGTGACAAAATTACTAGTGAGCCCCGTGGATAACTTCACAGCTGGAGGGAACACTATTACAGTCACAGAGCTGTACAGTGTGGAAATAGACCCTTCCGTCCAACTCTTCCATGCCAACCAGATATCCTAAACTAATCTCGTCCCATTTGCCAACATTTGGCTCATTCCCCTTGTCACAAAGCTGGTTCCTTTTTTCTAAAAGCTGTTCCTTTTCTCAAGGATACTGTGTCCTTGGTTTTTTAAAGAGGAGCCGTAAACACTCCCGGTGCTGATTAGACAGGTTTGGTACAGAGATTAAACAGTATTGAGAGGAAAATTGACATGTCACACAAAAGCCCTTCATCGGGAATGGGCTTCCTCTCACTGAGCAGTTAAGTTCAGTCCAGAACTAGTTGGGACCTCAGCAGGGGACTGTGTGAACAGGCTCTCTCTCTTTTTCTGCACTTCTAACTTCAACTTGTAATCACCTGTTCCATTTTTTAAACTGTGTTTTAAGGGGGTTTGTTTATTGGGACTGTTGTGTATATTCGGAGCCACATAATTAAGTCTTGTGTGGATAGACGGAGTTCTGTTGGGGTCCCTTATTCTGTTCTTTGTGTTTCATTGTATAATCTTGTGAATCAATTTTTATCTGTTTTAAAACCTGTTCGTCAACCTAGCTACCTCACACGGGTAATTTTCACTGTACACCTACCAAAACAAATTGTAAAGTTGTGGTCTGGGCTGCCTGTTTAAGAATGTTTTGAGTGGTCTGGTGTAGCCTATAACAGATTAGGGGCTCTTTGTGGGATTAAAAAACGGAGAGTGGTCGGCGTTAGTGTCTTTATTCCTGGAGGTGGTTTGGTTGGGGAGACACAACTTGGGATAGTAATGGCTCGTTCAGTCGCCAAAGGTTTTCTGGATGTGGATGTGGTGACTTTGGAAGGTTTGTAAAAGGTGAATAAGACCAAGCTGCAGGAATTTGCAGACAAGCTGGAATTGGAACTGCCTGCTTCTGTGAGGAAAGGAGAGAGAATTACAGCAGTAGCTCAGTGTTTAAACTTGCTGGAGAAACCATCGGAATCTTTCGAGATGGCAAGAATTCAATTGCAATTGAAGCAGATTAAGCGAGAGGCAAGAGATAAGGAAAGGGCAGCAG
>NW_025202114.1:0-7581 GCF_004010195.1 Chiloscyllium plagiosum
TTGGATCCAAAATTGGTGGACGGTTCCTTTTGTAATTAGAAGACTTTGCCCAGTGGTGTTTGACGGTGACATGCGGCGGTACAACATCTGTTTGTTATCTACATTAATAGTTTGGATGTCAAACTGGGAGGTATCAGTCGCAGGTTTGCAGATGACATGAAATGTCAGGGTACTGTCCACAGTGAGGTGGATAGTTTCTGTATACAGTCTGATGTTGATCCGTTGAAAAACAGTGCAAAGTAATGGAAAATGTAGTATGCTCCTGCTCAGTATGATTTAATACCTTTTGGGAGGTATGATAAACAGAGCACATACCTGATGAACGATGGATCCTTAGGGAGTATTGAGGAACACACGGACTTCAATGAACAAGTCCATAGATCCCTGAAGTTGTCAGCACCGTTAGACAGGGTGGGGAAGACACCTCAACTGGAACCGGGAAGTGATTTCATCGCCAGCTGGGGAAATTCTGGAACTACCCGAGAGGATTTAAACTAATCTGGCAGAGATGTTGGAACCTGAACAGTTGTAAGGACGGTAAGAAGGTTGAAGCTGTTGCAGACGTTGAAGTGAGTAATTTCAATGAACAATGCAGACAAATATAAAGCAAGCAACGAGGGAAAACTGATGAATTAAACTGATTTCGTTTACCTGCACGGGGCCTGACAGCTAAGGCAGATGAACTCAGGGTATGGATGGGAACATGGGACTGGGACTTCACAGGTATTACAGAAACACAACTGAGGGAGAGGCAAGACTTTCAGTTCATTATTCCAAGGTACAGATGTTTCATGAAGGATAGAATGGAAAGTAAGAGAGGGGTGGTGTTGGTTTTGATCGGGGAAACCTCTGTTATGAAACGGATTAATCCCCAACCAGTTGCTAATTGGAAGTCCAACCCAGAAACGATTTGACCCGTTTGGTAATCTTGGAAAACTCGAGAAACAAGGAACTATTCCCCCAAATCACTATTTAAAGTAAAAATTGACATTTAAAAGAAAATCATGCAGAGTAATTGAGTAATAACTATTTACTGTTCCTTACTCTTACCCATTTTTCTTCCTTTCCCCGTCTACATCGCCCCACAAAACTCAAATTAAGATTTACCAAAAACTTCAGATTTCAAAACCAGTCAGCTGTCGAATCTTCACTTTACAGCTTCCTCTGTCTTCAGGTTTACAGGTCATTGACAGAAAGAGGTACCTTCAAGACAACCATTTTACGGGCCGTCTGCACATGGTTGTGGCTTGGCAGTTCTCCCCTCAACTGTTCATTGTTCTTCGATGACATACCCCAAGCTATCGGATCGTTTCAGTGGTGTTAATATTGTCAAAATGCTAACTTCAAACTTGATTGGAGTTTTGTATCTTGAGGGTATAATTTAAACGGATTGACTGATTCGATTTTTTTTTTGTCTCAGCATACTAGGCACTGCCAACTGTCTGGTGAAATGTTACATTGTAAATTTTCTCGTACTCGGTGTGTTTGCTAAGTCCTTCAACTCATTTAGAACATCACAACACACTCCCCGAAAACAAAAACAAAAGGAGCAATCATAATGAAAATGCGGCATCACATTTTTGTCTATTTTTCAAACATATTGCCATGACATGCAGATTACTTCAATCTAATTCACCTGAACTTCGTAATAGTTCCGCTGGTGGTTGTTAAGTTTCTTCGAAACGTAACCCAATGACATTTCAACGCCATACTCATCTTACTATCGCAGTATAACTTCTGCTCCTTTGTCATTAGCATCTATAAAAGTTTTTGTGAAGTTTGCTGTAGTTTGGTTTTCAAATACTTGGATATCTCCAGGCATTGCCATGTCCAACAAAACCTTGGGCTCTTCTTCAGTCACTTGATGTGGACTGGAGGTTTTTACGTATATTGATGGGCTGTAATTTTGTCCCCATTGCTTCAGATACTGAAGGATGACCTTGTCAAGTGTTATGAAATCATGAGGGGCATTGATAGGATGGGTAGCTAAGGGCTTTTCCCCAGGGTGGGGGTGTCCAAACCCAGAGAGGATAGGTTTAAGGTGAGAGGGAAGAAATTCAAAAGAGATGTAAGGGGCAGCTGTTCCACACAGAGTTTGGTGTGTATATGTAGTGAGCTGTCAAAGGATGTCGTATTTGGACTACAATTACGACATTTAAATGACAATTGGATTGGGACATGCAAAGGAATGGTCAGGAGGGTTATTTGCGAAAAGAAGAAAAATAGAACTAGTTCAGTTTGGCAAACCCGGTGAGCATGGATGGTTTGAGCTGGAGGGTCTATTTGCATATTGCATGATGCTGTGAGTCTTTGACAGTATAACTCCTCTTTCATCAATAAATTTGCTTCCTCATTTCCCCCATCTCATCCTAGTTTCAAACTTCCAGTCCCCTTGACTTGTCCGGACTTGTCCGACCTGCTAGCTCCTTTTCCACCTATCCACTCCACCCTCTCCTCCCTGACCTATCACCTTCATATCCTCCCTCACTCACCCATTGTACTCTATGTAACTCTCTCCCCACCCCACCCTCCCCTAGCTTATCTCTCCACGCTTCAGGCTCTCTGCCTTTATTCCTGATGAAGGGCTTTTGCCCGAAACGTCGATTTTGCTCAAGCACCTTGGATGCTGCCTGAACTGCTGTGCTCTTCCAGCACCATTGATCCAGAATGCTATCACACTTGACTAGTTACATTCCAAACTGCAGAACTAACTTCTCATTTGAGGGCTTAAGGGTCCCAACACTCACAGACCAAGAGTCCTGTCACATCCAGTCATAAATGGTGATGGACGGTTGAACAACTCACAGGAGAAATGCCCCACAAATACTCCCATGCTAAATAAAGGAAAATCCCTATATATCAGTACAATAGACAAGGATGTAGCAACTGCACCATCCTCAGCCAGTAGTGTTCAGTCGATGATCAACTTCACCCTCGTCATGATGCCCACAGAATCACAGATGCCAGCCTTCAACCAATCGATTCGCTGCACGTGAGACGAAGAAACAGTTTGACACAATAGATACGTCAAAGCAATTGGGCCCGACATCATTCCTGCAATAAGAATGAAGACTTGTCTGCGCAACAAGTTGTGTCTGCACGTGTCAATTTTACTCTCGCCTCAACTCTGACATCTCTCCAACAATGTGGAAAATGACTCAACTATGTCCCGTCCCCTATAAGGATGAATACAACCTGATTAATTACTTCCCCCTCAGTCTCATCACCACTGTCAAATTTGTGGGTATTCTTTTTGACAGAGCTGTCAAGCAGCACAAAAATAACATGCTCAGGGTAATTTCCGACAGGTCTCCATGAGGAGGTGATATTGTTGTGGAAGTATCAATGGGTGACTAAGACAGATCAGGCTAATGCACTGGCAACTGGTGGACGTTTAAAACAATTAATAAAACATTGCAATCTAAAATCAATAACAGTGACGTTAAAGCCAACGTCGATTTGTAATCACCATATTATTTCCCCAACGTACTTTCTCTGAGGAAATCACCCGTCCGTTCCTGGTCTGGCCTAAAGGTGACTCCAGACCCACCAAACACGTGAAAAGAATCTTCAATGGTCTCTGAAACGGCCAAGCAAGTCTCTCAATTGTATCGAACGGCTCCATGGTTTTAAAGGATAAATCAGGACAGAACACTCGGCACCAGCCTCCCTTTAAAAAAAAAGGAGTGGGCACCAGAGTCTTGTCGACCCTGCGGAAACGTCCTTCCAAACATCTGAGAGCTTGTGAAAACATTTCCAGAGATTTCCTGTAGACTGCGCATAAACATCATGAATGGAGTAGATCATCCAATACAATGAACCTTCCCCATTCTAGTTCATTACCAAACGTCTCCTCAATCCACTTTCGCACAGACTGTACACATTTCTTAATGTGATTGACCTTGGGAAATATAAAATAGGAACAACACTAATCTCTTTTGTCTGTCAGGTTTTGGACCAAACCCATTATAAGTATGTCTGATCCGATATCTCCATAGTGAACACCTGCTCTCTCCCTATCCATTTAGAGTCTCAAAATGCCTTGGCTTCCACAACCTTGTGCTGCAGAGAATTCCACAGTGTCACCAGTCTCTCAGCGCTGGCATTTATTCTTAACTCAATGCAGGTGGATCTGTTGGTATCTTATTCTGTGACCCCTTGTTTAAGACGTCCCAGCCACAGGAATTATCATCCCTGCTTCAAATCTTTCTCGACCTGTCTCCATGCAATACAGGCCCAAACTCTGCTTCCACATCAAGCCTGTCATCGCAGAGATTAGTGTTGCCATCATTTACTATACATCCTCAATGTCAGGTTTGTCCTTTATTCGGTCAGGAGAACACAACTGCACATAATGCTGCAAAAATGCTCGAGATGGGGTCTCACCAAGGTCTGTGCAGCGATAGTAAGACACCATTGTTCCTCTACACATATCCCTTGATATGCAAGTCAACGCACCGTTTATCTTCCTAACTGCTTTCTGCTCCTTACATATTGCTTTCAGTGACTGGTGTTCAGGGAGATCAAGATCCTTTTCAGTGTAACAGCTATCCAGTTGTTGGGTGCCTGTAGACGAGTCAGCATGCTATTGCCATTCCTATTATTGACTCCTGGCTTCAGATTTCGCCACCCTCCATGGACCTCGGAGGACTGCGCAGAAGGAAACAACAAAAAGCCCCCTTTTAGAGTAACGTTTTTGTCTATTCACTTTTAAAATTGTAGGTTGCTATTCTATACTCCCAACAACGTGCAGAACGTCAAATCTACTCACATCGGTCTTCATCTGCCACGTGCTTGCACATTCATTTCACTTGTCTCAATCACCTTGGAGATTTATCACCTTCTCCTCACCCACTCAAAATCAGACATTGTTTAGTGCCCTCTGCCGTGTTGGAAATATTGCATTTGATTTCCTCATCCAAATGCTTGATATGTATTGGGAATAGCTGGGGTACAAGTACAGATTCTTCTGACACCCCACGTGCCTTCCACTAAAAGAAAAACATTGCTTCATTCCCACTCACTCTTTCCTGTCAGTTGTCCCATCCTAAAAGAATCTACAGTTAGTAGGCTCAATTCCATAAGATTTGATTTTGTGCACTCAGATTGACACTTTACTGATATTCTTTCAGAAAACCCAAATGCGTTGTATCGATTCATTCTTCACACTTTATCTTCCAGTCAGTTTTTCAAGCATGATTCCTATTTCATAAATCTATATTGCTTTCACTCCCAATAATGTCTTCAAAACCATCTCTTTATAAATTTCATTCTATTATTTTTTCTCACCAGACTTAACATTCCTATTCTTACTTGAGAAAATTTTCTTTAAATAGTGTTTTCTGCTGTGAAAATAGAACTGAAATCATTACGTCGAAGTTCTGCCATTTCTCGGTTCTCCATTCTCTAGTTTTAGACCATAAGGAGACTGCTCTTGTTTACCTTTAGCTTTCGCACTGGAATACTTTTAGAAGCTATCACAGTTCAGTCAAAATAACCTTGTTAATATACTTTCCAGTAACCCTGGAAGCCCTGTCTAAAGTTGTTCAATGATTGGCATTTCACAACCATGCAATCACAGCACCATAGACTCTGTACCAAACAGAAATACAGCACGGTCTACCTAAATCCCACCTTCTAACACGTGGTCCGTCGCTGGGAATTTTCTGACACTTCAAGGGCTCGTCCATGTACGTTTTAACGTTCGTATGGGTACCTGTGAAACTCCTCTCTCAGTAAGCATATTCCAGACCCCCAATACACTCTCCGTGAAAAGCTTAGCATCTTCTGTCAATCTTCTCAGGATCTTCCCAGTCGATTTTCTCGAATACTGTACTTGCATCCTCCTTCTCCAAAGTAAAACTGTTGTGAATCTCTCATGTAACAAGTTGACAATCTTCATCAGCTTCACACAAATGTTCTTCCCTTGGTTTCTAATGTAACGCTTCTGTTCCGCTTGATGTCCTTGTGAAATATCTTGTGATTCTCCTTAAAATTGGTCGCTCACATTTCCCAATTTCTCTGTGATATTGTCTGTGTGAATTATCTAACTTTCACTGAAATCACCCGTCATTTTTCAAGCACTTGGCAATATAGGCCGAGTTACCTGGATTTCCAGAACGAACAGGAAGAAATTACTTTGATTCCCCAATGCAATCATTATGCGTATTACCATCTTATCTGGAATGCTAATATGACTTACTTCTGGTTCGTCATATATACCAATGTTCAATCAGACATGTTTGCATTACAATCTCGTCATTAATTTGAAGAACTTTATTAACAAAGGTATGATGGTGAGACAGTATTTCTGGGAGGTTTCCTGGCTGTTCCTCCATAACGGTAGGCACAAAGGAACGGATTAGGTTCTCGATTCTCTCCTACAAATAAAATCCTGTTTGCACTCTCACCATTCCACAATCGACCTTGCTTGCTTTTTCTTTTAATTATTGGTAGAAGGTTTTCGCCAATATTTATGATTCCAGTTACTTTACACTCCTGTTCTCTTTCTTCTTGCCTTACTAGCTTCTTAGTTCTCCATGGTTGGGTCCTCATTTTCCTGAATCAATGGCGTCTCACAATATTTTCAATTTATCGCAGCTATTTACTCTGATCTAATGTCATCTTACGTTTTGTTGACCATTATTGAGTCTCCTTTCCCTTTTGATGTTTTCATCTTGAAGGGATAAATGTGAATTGCACACTTGAAAGTGTTTCTTTACGTATCAGACAGTGTCTGTCTTCCAATTCACTTTTCCAATTCACTGAAGTCAACTTGCCCTCACATCTTCTTGACATGCATGATTCAGGTTATTGGACAAAATTTCCAATACAGAAATCATCAACTGTCTTGTATTCAAATATTATTGTGAAAAAAAATGTATGATCAAACTTCCCAAAAACTCCTTCACCACAAGGTTTTCAATGACGTCTTCTAATCACACAATATCAACTCCAATAAAGCTTGACCTCTCGCTTTATGGTCAACTCACTAATAAACCAAGGCATCTCATACACACTCATGAAATCCATTTTTCTGAGCAGTAGCATTCATTTGGATTGTGCCGGTTTAGATGTGTCCAGAGTTTTCCTGTAACTTGTTTGTTACTGCAGTACTCATAAACTTCTATATCCAATTTCCTGTTTGCGATCATGCCCGACATTTCTATCACAGTTTTCACTTTGATATATAACTTCTATCAATGCTAGTCTGTTCTTGAAGTTTCTAAGCTCTATTTTACCAGGTTCAGTCGAGTTTGGGCGACGTGGGTTCTGGGGTGATGCACGGTGGATTTAACCAGACCTATTTTGACTTCTTTTAAGATCACCCCTCTGCATTTTCTCATGTTCCTCTCAACTGTCATTATGATATTTACACCAGATCTCCTTTTTTTTGGAGTACAGAAGGACAATGATATTTTAGCAATGCTGTGTATTCCGCCAGACAACTAAAACTGCTCGAACTGAGTAAGAACTTTATAGCAGGCTGGGAAAGTATTGCTGCTGCCGTACAGTATCTTCGTGAGATCACATCTAGATTCGTGTGTCCAGATTTAGTTTCCACACTGAAAAGGGCACGTC
>NW_025202115.1:0-2996 GCF_004010195.1 Chiloscyllium plagiosum
GGATGTGAACATCTGCACCAATGAGGGTGTAAATACCTGCAACATTGAGGACGTGAACATCTGCACCAATGAGGGTGTGAACATCTACACCAATGAGGCTGTGAATATCTGTACCAATGAGGATGGGAACATCTGCACCAATGAGGGTGTGAACATCTACACAAATGAGGGTGTGAACATCTGCACCAATGAGGATGTGAATATCTGCACCAATGAGGGTGTGAACGTCTGCAACAATGAGGGTGTGAACATCTGCACCAATGAGGGTGTGAATATCTGCACCAATGAGGATGTGAATATCTGCACCAATGAGGATGTGAATATCTGCACAAATGCATGAGTGTATATCTGCACCAATGAGGCTGTGAACATCTGCACCAATGAGGGTGAGAATATCTGCACCAATGAGGGTGTGAGTATCTGCACCAATGAGGGTGTGAACATCTGCAACAATGAGCGTGGGGAAATCTGCACCAATGAGGGTATGAATATCTGCACCAAGGAGGGTGTAAACGTCTGCACCAATGAGGATGTGGATATCTGCAGTAATGAGGGTATGAATACCTGCACCAATGAGGGGGTGAATATCTGCACCAATGAGGATGTGAACATCTGCACCAATGAGGATGTGAATATCTGCACAAATGCGTGTGTAAATATCTGCACCAATGAGGATGTGAATATCTGCACCAATGACGGTGTGAACATCTGCAACAATGAAGAGGTGAACATCTGCACTAATGAGGGTGTGAATATCTGCACCAAGGAGGTTGTGAACATCTGTACCAATGTGGGTGTGAATATCTGCACCAAAGAGGGTGTGACATCTGCACCAATGAGGGTGTGTATAATTGCACTAATGATATGAATATCTGCACCAATGATGGTGTGAACATCTGCACCAATGAGCATGTGAACATCTGCACCAATGATGGTGTGAACATCTGCACCAATGAGCATGTGAACATCTGCACCAATGAGGGTGTGAACATCTGCACCAATGAGGGAGTAAACATCTGCACCAATGAGGGTGTTAACGCCTGCACCAATGAGGACGTGAACATCTGCAGCAATGCATGTGTGAGTATCTGCACCATTGAGGGTGTGAACATCTGCACCAATGAGGGTGTGAATCTTTGCTCGAATAAGGATGTGAATATATGCACCAATGAGGGTGTGAACAGCTGCAACAATGAGGTTGTAAATATCTGCACCAATGAGGGTGTGAATGTCTGCAACAATGAGGGTGTGAACATCTGGACCAATGAGGAGGTGAACTTTGCACCAATGAGGTTGTGAACATCTGCACCGATGAGGGTGTGAATATCTGCACCAATGAGGGTGTGAACATCTGCACCAATGAGCCGTTTGAACATCTACACTAATGAGGATGTGGATATTTGCAGTAATGACGGTGTGAACATCTGCACCAATGAGGATGTGAATCTTTGCTCGAATAAGGATGTGAATATATGCACCAATGAGGGTGTAAATATCAGCACCAATGAGGGTGTGAATGTCTGCAACAATGAGGGTGTGAACATCTGGACCAATGAGGAGGTGAACATTTGTACCAATGAGGGTGTGAACGTCTGCACCAATGAGGATGTGGATATCTGCAGTAATGTGGGTGTGAACATCTGCAACAATGAGGGTGTGAACGTCTGCACCAATGAGGGTGTGAATATCTGCACCAATGAGGATGTGACCATCTGCAACAATGAGGATGTGAATATCTGCACCAATGAGAGTGTGAATATCTGCAACAATGAGGATGTCAACATCTGCACCAATGAGGATGTGGATATCTGCACTAATGAGGGTGGGATCATCTGCACCAATGAGGGTGTGAATATCTGCACCAATGAGGATGTGAACATCTGGACCAATGAGGACGTGAATATCTGCACCAAGGTTGGTGTGAATATCTGCACCAATGAGGGTGTGAACCTTTGCACCAAAGAGGGTGTGAACATCTGCACCAATGAGGATGTGAACATCTGCACCAATGCGTGTGTAAATATCTGCACCAATGAGGATGTGAATATCTGAACCAATGACGGTGTGAACATCAGCAACAATGAGGAGTTGAACATCTGCACCAATGAGGGTGTGAATATCTGCACCAAGGAGGTTGTGAACATCTGCACCAATGTTGCTTGAATATCTGCACCAATGAGGATGTGAACATCTGCACCAATGAGGATGTGTATAATTGCACCAGTGAGGATATGAATATCTGCACCAATGAGGGTGTGAACATCTGCACCAATGATGGTGCGAATATCTGCACCAATGAGGGTGTGAACATCTGCATCAATTGGGGCGTAAATATCTAAACCAATGAGGATATGAACATCTTCACTAATGAAGGTGTGAACATCTGCACCAATGAGGGTGTGAATATCTTCACTAATGAGGATGTAAACATCTGCACCAATGAGGATGTGAACATCTGCACCAATGAGGGTGTGAATATCTGCACCAATGAGAATGTGAACATCTGTACCAATGAGGATGTGAATATCTGCACCAATGAGAGTGTGAACATCTGCACCAATGAGAATGTGAACATCTGTACCAATGAGGATGTGAATGTCTGCACCAATGAGAGTGTGAACCTCTGCACCAATGAGAATGTGAGCATCTGCACAAATGAGGATGTGAACATCTGCACCATTGAGGGTGTGTATATCTGCACCAATGAAAATGTGAACATCTGTACCAATGAGGATGTGAATATCTGCACCAATGAGAATGTGAACATCTGCACCAATGAGGATGTGAGCATCTGCACTAATGAGGATGTGAACATCTGCACCATTGAGGGTGTGTATATCTGCACCAATGAGAGTGTCAATATCTGCACCAATGAGGATGTGAATATCTGTACCAATGAGGGTGTGAATATCTGCACCAATGAGGGAGTGAATATTTGCACCAATGAGGGTGTGAACATGTGCACCAATGAGAGTGTCAATATCTGCACCAATGAG
>NW_025202115.1:3069-7581 GCF_004010195.1 Chiloscyllium plagiosum
ATCTGCACCAATGAGAATGTGAACATCTGCACCAATGAGGGTGTGAACATCTGCACCAATGATGGTGTGAATATCTGCACCAATGAAAATGTGAACATCTGTACCAATGAGGATGTGAATATCTGCACCAATGAGAATGTGAACATCTGCACCAATGAGGGTGTGAACATCTGCACCAATGATGGTGTGAATATCTGCACAAATGAGAATGTGAACATCTGTACCAATGAGGATGTGAATATCTGCACCAATGAGAATGTGAACATCTGCACCAATGAGGATGTGAGCATCTGCACTAATGAGGATGTGAACATCTGCACCATTGAGGGTGTGTATATCTGCACCAATGAGAATGTGAACATCTGCACCAATGAGGATGTGAATATCTGCACCAATGAGAGTGTCAATATCTGCACCAATGAGGATGTGAATATCTGTACCAATGAGGGTGTGAATATCTGCACCAATGAGGGAGTGAATATTTGCACCAATGAGGGTGTGAACATGTGCACCAATGAGAGTGTCAATATCTGCACCAATGAGAGTGTGAACACCTGCACCAATGAGGCTGTGAGTATCTGCACCAATGAGTGTGTGAAAATCTGCGCCAATGAGGATGTGAATATCTGCAACAATGAAGGTGTGAACATCTGCACCAATGAGGGTGTGAATATCTGCACCAATGAGGATGTGAACTCCTTCACTAATGAGGGTGTGAACATCTGCTTCCAAGGGGGTGTGAACATCTGCTTCCAAGGGGGTGTGAACATCTGCACCAATGAGAATGTGAACATCTGCACCAATGAGGGTGTGAACATCTGCACCAATGATGGTGTGAATATCTGCACCAATGAGAGTGTGAATATCTGCAACAATGAGATTGTGAACATCTGTACCAATGAGGGTGTGAATATCTGCACCAATGAGGGTGTGAACATCTATACCAATGAGGGTATGAATAACTGCACAAATGAGGGGGTGAATATCTGCACTAATGAGAATGTGAACATCTGCACCAATGAGGATGTGAACATCTGTACCAATGAGGGTATGAATAACTGCACCAATGAGGGGGTGTATATCTGCACCAATGAGGATATGAACATCTGTACCAATGAGGGTATGAATATCTGCACCAATGAGGGTGTGAATATCGGCACCCATGAGGATATGAACATCTTAACTAATGAGGGTGGGAATATCTGCACCAATGAGGGAGTGAACATCTGCACCACTGAGGGTGTGAACATCTGCACCACTGAGGGTGTGAACATCTGCACCACTGAGGGTGTGAATATCTGCACCAATGACGGTGTGAACATCTGCACCTCTGAGGGTGTGAACATCTGCACCAATGAGGGTGTGAACATTTGCACCAATGAGGATGTGAACATCTGCACCAATGAGGGTGTGAACATTTGCACCAATGAGAATGTGAACATCTGCACCAATGAGGGTGTGAATATCTGCACCAATGAGTGTGTGACCATCTGCACCAATGAGGGTGTGAATATCTGCACCAATGAGGGTGTGAACATCTGCACCAATGAGGGTGTGAATATCTGCACCAATGAGGGTGTGAATATCTGCACCAATGAAGGTGTGAATATCTGCACCAATGAGGGTGTGAACATCTGCACCAATGAGGGTGGGAATATCTGCACCAATGACGGTGTGAATATCTGCACCAATGAGGGTGTGAACATCTGCACCAATGAGGGTGTGAATATCTGCACCAATGTAGGTGTGAATATCTGCACCAAAAAGAGTGTGAATATCTGCACTCATGAAGGTATGAACATCTGCCCCATTGAGGGTGTGAACATCTGCACCAATGAGGATGTGAACATCTGCACCAATATCTGAGAGCAAACATTTTGTAAAGATCCTTTGAAGTCAGAACCAAGTTCTTCCATATTTGCCACCCCAATCACCATGGACTTCAGTAGCTTAACCGCCCTGCAGACTGGCAAACTCTTTTAAAATTACAGTTAGTCACTGTAGAAATAAATGAATAACTAACTTGAAAGTAATTGTGATAATTTTAAATTGCATTGGTCGGTGGGGGGTGGCGGGGGTGGTCTTTCATGCTGCTGAATGCATGTTCAAAAGTGTTTTGTTAAGAAAGAACAATAAACTTCAAAGTGGCAGCACTGATATCAAAACAACATTTACACAAAGAGTGATGTTACAATCTGTGATCCTTGTTCACACTCTAAAGCCTTACTCCAGATGATGTCTGGAGTAGCCCACACCAGAAGGTGTGCATGATGCAAATGCCATTTTGTAACAAAGTATTACCTGTAGCTCTGAAAAAATGTATATACTGTACCTCTGAAATGTATGGCCCATCTGTTTTATGTTATGTTTAAACAAACAAAATACAATTGGTAGTAAATATGTTTATTTATTCAATACCATTGTCAAATTGTGTTTTTGTGACACTATTAAGTTTGTTTGTCCAAATGAATTAAGAATACAAATACATAAAAATGATACAGGCGTGGGTGGTATGGGCCCTTAAACCTTCTGTGGAAATTATGAAAATTATTAAGCTCACAGCTAATCTCCACCTCAATTCCTCTTTTCTACCTCATGTTCATATTCCTTGATTATCTTCGTACCCAAATCTCTATCAATTTTAGTCTTGACTGCATTCAATTGATGAAGGCTTTTTGCCCAAAATGTCGACTCTCCTGCTCCTCGAATGCTGCCTGACCTGCTGCGCTTTTCCAGCACCATACTCTCGACTCTAATCTCCAGCATCTGCAGTCCTCACTTTCACCTACACTCACCTGTGATAGGGTTAGGGTTACATTCACGATCCACTGAGTAGACAATGCCAAAGATTCACAACTCTTCCCTTAAACAAATGTCTCTTCAACTCAAACTAAATAGCTAATCCCTTATCTTGAAACTATGAAACTATGGTTATACATTTGAATCAGGGGAATCAACCGCCCAGCATATGTTCTCTTAAGACCCTGGAAGAATTTTACACATTTTAAAGTGACCCCTTCTCATTGTTTGCATCTCCAGAGAATATAGGCTAATTACTCAATCTCTCCTTAAAGGATATCCTCATCCCAAGAATCATCTGGTGAGAGGTTTATCATTTCCAAGGAAACCAGAATTGTATATAGTGAGAGCAATGTGCAGTAATTAAAATAGCTTTTAACATTTAGTTTTATGGCAAAAACTCTATTTTAAAATTTTTTAAGTATTACTTTGGAGAAAGGCAGATAATTTTCAAAACCTACGTTTCCTTTCATTTATATTTAGATTTTGAATTCTACTATTCTATCGAGGTTTACTTTGAAAGTCTCCCAGCTCTTTTACAACATCAAGTCTTTAGAACCATGCCCACATTATTGTTGAGTTCCAATGCCTCCTTCTTTCCAGAGCTACCAAATTTTAAAGTTCCCTCTTTCCCACAGCTGCCAAACTTTTAAATTCTCCTTATTCTTCAGTGCTACTAAAATCTTTAACCTCCCTCCCTAATAATGCTCTGGATTTCATTTAAAACAGTCTCTTCTTTTTGTGCTTGCTGTTTGCCGCTTTAAAAAGGTTCCGCTGAATGTGCCTTAAGAATTCAGTGTCCTCAATTCTTTTACACTGATTTACCCCCAATTAATAATCGGGGGTAGTTGAAATCACCTATGATCACTATCTTATTGTTCCTGCACCTCCCAGTATTTTACCTACATATTTATCCTTTTATCTCCTTCTCACTGTTTGACTCCCAGAAGTCTGATTATCCTTTTATACCTCAGTTCAATCCATATGGTCTCCTTTGATTATCCTTCCAGCTAATCATCCACCCACCCACTCCCCCTCACAGTTGTGAAAGTCTAACCAATGTTGTGACAATGTCCCTCCTTTTTTAGACCTTTCTATCCAATCTGAAAACCCTGTAATCAGGTCTGAGGTGCTGCCATTCCCGCTCTTCCCTAAGCCATTAATCAGCAATATCTACGATATCACTTTTCCAAACGTGTATTTGTGCCCTTAGTTCATCTCCCTTGTTCACCAAATCCTTTGCGTTGAAAGATATACTATTCACCTCCGAAAGGTAGCGCTGGTTCTACTCAGTGGTAGATGCACAGCTGTCAATTGAAACAGCACTTGAGCTGAATTAGTTATTTGGCCTCTGTCAGATACCTTGAACAACCAAATTAAAAACCTGGGAATATATTTGAGAAATGATATTAATGAGCTAGCCCCATCATGGAAGCTGTGAGGCACAGTATTCAAACAAGCCTGGATCTTCTATAGGTCAAGAGGTCTGAAATGAATAGCTTTAAATGAATAGCCATTTAAACTATTAATATATTAAACTCTGGCAGGAACCAGTATAGAATTACTAATCACATATGCATAAATCATCAATTCCTGTCTCCATCCTGAGCTCTGTGTGCATTAAAAAGGTTGGCAATGTCCTGTCTGACCTTTGATTTTTAACCCCTCAAGTGCTGTTTGATATCAGTGGTGTTTTCAAATGAATAGTTAGCA
>NW_025202116.1:0-4236 GCF_004010195.1 Chiloscyllium plagiosum
GAGGTGAACATTCAAGGGTTGTCAGGATTTCGAGTCATTTTTAGGTCGAACTAAGAAGCCGCAAGGGGCAGCAACCATGAGCAGGAATTCGTTTCTGCACAACAGAGCGTGATAGTAATGTAAATATGGTTACAGTCAGGAAACTGAATATGCTTGCAACAAGGGGAGTACAGTTATTATGTGTGACAGTAGTGTCCATCCCGACTGGATAAATATTGAATATCGGGAGTTCATGGATAGAAACTTGGATTATGGAAGAGATGGTTTTCTGTAATAACATGTCAAGGAACAATCAAGGGAGTGGCCTATTCATGATGAAATGTTGTGTAATGAGAAATATCAAATTGTCTGATTGCAATGCTGCTTTGTGAGCAGAAAAATCATAATATTATGTCATTGTTTGAGTTAAAAAGTGATTTAGTTCAGCCAATGAGATGGAGAAGTGGAATCAGACCATTTGGCCCATCGCGTATGTTCCGCCATTCAACGAGATCGTGGCTGATCTGGTAATCCCAAATGTAATTTCCTGTCTCCTTGTTCAGGATTCTCACACAACGGAAACCAAACGAAGTGGCAAAGATAAATATTGAGGGTAAGGTTATGTATGTTGCAGACATGGACTTTACTGAAGCATTTGCTAATATTAGCTTGGCCTAGAAAATAAAATCACAATCCATGCTATCCACGAGGATTGGCAAATTGGATGCAATATTTTCCTGTGAATAACATACAGAGGGATGTGAAGGGATGTATTTCTGATTGGACCTCTGTGGCCAGTGGTGCTTCAGAAGGATCAATTCTGCGAATTCCGTTTGACATTTACGTCAATAATAAAAATGTATCTGTCAGCGGCTTGATTAGTAATCTTGCAGACCACGTTTCGAAAGGCATATAGTGATTCGGAATAGTTAGGGAAATTGTGAATAATAGGGAAGAATGTTAAAAGGTTCAGCAGAATATCGATCAATTGGAAAGACTTAATAGAGACATGCAAGGTACTCAGAGGATTAGACAGGTTTGACAGTGAGAAGGTTTTTCCTCGGACGGGGATGGAGAGCACAAGCTTTAATTTGCGGAGTGATACATACAGCACAGATGTCAGAGGTAGTTTCTTTACTCAGAATAGTACGAGCATGGAACAGCATACCTGCAGTAGTAGTAGACTCGACAACTTTAATCCTGTTTAAATGGTCATATGGCCTAAAATCGAATAGTGTAGGGTAGAGGGGCTTTAGATTAATTTCACATGTCGACACAACGTCGCGGGACGAACAGCCTGTACTATGCACTAAAGTTCTATGTTCTATTGAGAAATGGCGAATGGAATTTCATTGGGACAATTGTGAGATGATGAGTGGGAATTTCAAGTGAGATGAATGAGGCAAGGTTGATATTTCCAGTATGGGTAGAATCTGCTCAGAAGGTGGTCGAAGCGGAAATGTGAGAAACGTTTTGAAGTGGCAGTCTGGTTTACATGTTTAGATCACACATAATCACGGAGCACTTTACAGCTGGATTCAAAATTGGATTGACGGGAGGAGACAGAATGAGTTCATAAGTGGTTTCGACTAAAACTGCAGGCCTGTAACCAATGGTGTGCCACGAGATTCGGTGCTGTGTCCACTGTTGTGCATCATTTATATCAACAATTTGGTTGAGAATAAAGGAGTCATAGTTAGGAATTTTGTGAAAGACACTGAATGTGGTCGGAAAATGGACAGTGAAAAGGGTTATCTAAGCGTAGAATGGGGTCACCAGTACTGATGTACAAATAAGTTAAGGAATAGCAGGTGGGGAAATGCACGATGCTGTATTTTGATAAGGCAAACCGGGGCAGTACTTGTACAGTTAATTTTAGGGCCCTGGGTAATGTTGTCAAACAGAGAGAGCTAGGAATGCAGGTAAACAGTTCTTTGAAATTTGTGTCACATGTGGACAGGTTGTTGATGATGGAATTTGGACCGCTTTCCTTCATGGATCAGAGCATTGAGAATAGGAATTTGGACGTCATGTCATCGCTGTACAGGACATTAGTATAGCCACTATAAAAGCATTGTTGATCATGTCGAAAAACTCAACTGTTTCATGTGTTTCTATTAGGGAAGGATATCTGACATTCTTAACTGGTCTCGCTGACATGTGAAATCAGACCAACAGCAATATGGCTGACTCTGAGCCGCCTCCGGTCAATTAGCAGTGGGAAATGTATTATGGTCCAATCGGTGACACACTCAGTCCATGAATGAATAAATAAAACTATATATGTCCCCCATACTCCCACCCCCCACCGCCTCTGCAAATGCCTCCAACTACAGAAATTCAAACTGGCTGTGTAAATGATTTTAGTCCCTTGTTCCTCTTGGTATCAATCTCACCACCTCTATCTTCTTCAAGTCTCCCTGTTCCTATCATCTCATTTAAACCTGACACTGTTTCCTCTTCCTGTTGCACTCTTGCTATTAGGAGATCCGTCGCGATCCAGTTAACAAATGTTCCCATATCTCCAAAGCATTGGTTTTTCAGAATTGTTAGTTTTTCTGTCTTTTTCAGCATCCCTTAATCAAATCAGATCATTCATCCCTGCGTGACGTGCAGGTAGGAATGACTTGCTGAGGTTTTGTCCTTTTGTTCAATATTTTACACAGTTCAAGGTTTATGAAAAGATTTGTAGCTCGGGTGCTCGTCGCTGTGGTTCTGTACGCCGAGCTGGAAGTTTTTGTTGCAAACCTTTCGTCCCCTGACCAGCTATCCCTAGTAGCCACACACGCAGACGACAAGCAACGTGAATTTGACTGGGACAACATTACCATTATAGGGCAAGCCAAACAAAGAACAGCCAGGGAATTCCTAGAAGCATGGCACTCATCCACAAACTCCATCAACAAACACATAGGCCTGGACCCAATCTAGCGGCCTCTACAGCGGACAGCTGAAACTGACAACCGGAAGCGGCAGGGACAGGCCACAATAAATGCCGGGGAAAACACCACTGAAGCGCTTCACTTGAAGCTCCCAAGCACTGAGTGTGTCACCTAGACAGGGGACGAAACGTTTGCAACAAAGACTTCCAGCTCGGCGAACAGAACCACAGCATTTTACGCAGTTGCTTAAAATGATTTCCGCTGGTCATTTATAATCATACCTTTCAGTCTGTTTCACTTGTTTACCTTGTTCAGTTCTCCTCTCAAACCCCTTGAATTGGCTTTGTTTCTGATTGTTGTGTGTAATTTATGTTCACTATATGAGTTTTTAAATCACTATTCATTTCTCTATATTACAATTTCCCGGAGGATCTCTCCATGTGACATTACTCATTCACTCAGCTATATTACCCAACGGTCGATTTGAAATAGTTACATCCAGAGCCATTTGCATAACATGTTATTCAAAGAAACACTGACAAAAACATTCTCCGAAAGCCTCTTTGCACATGACATTTCCAATTATGTAAAGATTAAAGTCTCCCAAAATTATCACAATATCTTTGTTACGAATTCGAAAAATTCCTGTTTGATCCAGTGTTGAGCAATGAAATGCTGCTAAGCAGCAGAAAACCTATTCTCCTGCTTGTATTTGGGGCACATCGTACTCAGAATCTGGATTCCAGCTGACTCAACTGCATAATCGGAGGCCAAATGCTTTCTTTTCTATTCTGCCTTTGTTGTCCATTACTGTCAGATTTACTCATCCCGCTTTCCCATTCTGCCAGAGGCCCTGCAAGGTTGTTTACTGTTACATATTTGTGTTCTACCTGTTCTTCGCTCCGTAACCACATCTGTCTAGTGTTGAATCGCATTTATCTCTTTGTCATATGTCCATGTACGGTATTGTAGATAATTTGTCCGTTCCATAAAAGAACTTTGCAATTTAGGTTTTCCAATAATTTCCTGCCAGAAACCTATTCGCTAATGTATATTTTTAGTGAAACTCTGTATCTTCCTGTTCATTCCTTCCTGTTTATCTTCAGCCACAACACCGTGTTGTTCCGATGTTTCACATTTTCTCTTTGAACTTGGGAAGATCCTTTCACCTGAACAATATCACAGCATCCTCTCTGTCAGTTTAAAGCCCTGTCCTTCAACCTACCGCCATGATTGGCCAGGACAGAGGTCCCAGCATGTTACCTTGGTGCCCAGTGCAATGGGACTTTTTCTTATTCACTGGTGAGATACAGACGTTTCTGGCTGGCCAGAATTTCATGCCCACCCACAGCTGCCCTTGCGCTGAGTGGCTTGC
>NW_025202116.1:4918-7582 GCF_004010195.1 Chiloscyllium plagiosum
CAATAGCACCGGGGACAGAAGGTCCCGATAACACCGGGAACAGAAGGTCCAGGTAAAACCGGGAACAGTAGGACCAGGTAACACCGGGAACAGAAGGTCCAGATAACACTGGGAACAGAAGGTCCCGATAACACCGGGAAGAGAAGGACCCGATAACACCGGGAACAGAAGGACCCGATAACACCAGGAAGAGAAGGTCCCGATAACACCGGGAACAGAATGTCCAGGTATCACCGGGAACGGAAGGTCCAGGTAGCATTGAAGACTATTTGACACTTGAACCAGTGGCAGAGTGTGAGGTGATGCACTTTAGTGGAAGAACAGAGGGAAAGTCTTCCGAAATCTGAAGCACAAAAGGATTTGTGATTCCTAGTTCAGGATTCTCTTAAAGTTAACATGCAGGTTCAGTTGGCAGTGAGGAAGGTAAATGCAATGTTAGCATTCAGTTCAAGAGGGCTAGAATACAAGAGCAGGGATGTACTGTTGAAGTTGTATAAGGTTCTGATCAGACCACGTTTGGAATATTGTGAGCAGTTTTGGGCCTTGAGTCTAAGGAATGATGTGCTGGCGTTGGAGGGGTCCAGAGGAGGTTTACAAGAATGAGCCCAGGGATAAAGGGTTTGACATAAACGTAGCAGTTGAGGAATCTGAGTCTATACATGATGGTTAGAATGTAAAAGCAGCGATGTGCTACTGAGACTTTATAAAGCTCTAGTTAGGCTCCATTTAGAATACTGTGTCTAGTTTTGCGCCCCACACCTCAGGGAGGAGATACTGACACTGGAGCGTGTCCAGCAGAGATTCACACGGATGATCCCTGGAATGGTAGGCCTAACATACGATGAACAGCTGAGGATCCTGGGATTGTATTCATTAGAGTTTAGAAGGGTGAGGGGAAATCTAATAGAAACTTACAAGATAATGCATGTCTTAGAAAGGGTGGACACTGGGAATTTGTTTCCGTCAGGTGGGAAACTAGGACCCGTGGGCACAGCCTTAGAATTAGAGGGAGTCAATTTAAAGTGGAAATGAGGAGACATTTCTTCAGCCAGAGAGTGGTGGGCCTGTGGAATTCACTGCCATGGAGTGCAGTGGAGGCCGGGACGTTAAATGTCTTCAAGGCAGAGATTAATAAATTCTTAATCTCGCAAGGAATTAAGGAATACAGGGAGAATGCGGGTAAGTGGTGTTGAAATGCCCATCAGCCATGATTAAATGGCGGAGTGGACTTGATGGGCCGAATGGCCTTACTTCCACTCCTATGTTTTATGGAGTTGAGAAGGATGAGGGGAATATGATTCAAACTTCCTGAAAAATGAGCGGCCTGAGTGGAGTGGACATGGAGAAGGTGTTTCAACCAGTAAAGAGACCAGGACCAAAGGACACAACTTCAGGGTGAGGGACAAACCTTTAGAACTGAGATGAGGAGGACTTTCTTCAGCTGGTAATCAGTGGAACTCATTGCTGCAGAAGGCTGTGGAGCGAAGTGGTTAGCGCTGCTGCCTCACAGCACCAGGGACCCGGGTTCGATTCCACCCCTCGGGTGACTGTCTGTGTGGAGTTTGCACTTTCTCCCTGTGCCCGTGTGGGTTTCCTCCCACCGTCCAAAGGTGTGCAGGTTAGGTGGGTTGGCAATGCTAAATTGCCCACAGTGTCCAAGGACGTGCAGGCTAGGTGGGTTAGCCTTAGGAAATTAAGGGTCACAGGGATGGTGTGGGTCTGGGTGGGAGGCTCTTTGGAGGGTTGGTGTGCACTTGATGGGCCGAATGGTCTGCTTCCACACTGTAGGAATTCTATGATTCCTGAGATATGGAGATCAAACCTGCACATCACACTTTGGGTGCAATCTAACCAAGCTCCTATACAACAGAAACAAGAGTTTACTCCTCCTGCTCTCTAGTCCTCCTATGTTAAAGGCTAGCATTCCTAATTAGCCTTCCCAGTAGCTTGCTCAACCAGCACGTTAGTGTGAAGTGACTCAGGGTATCCGTCCCCTCGACACTGTTGTCCTTGTCTGAGTTGACACTCAGGTTTCCTGGGCTGGGTTATGTTTGAGGCACCTGGATAATCATATTCTCAAAACAAACGCATGGATTCAGCGACTGGGGAAGGTACAATGTGAACAAAGAGACAGGCTCTTAGACTCCCCACTAAACAATGTCTCATTTCACAAGTCAGTAAACATGTTCAGGTTACTGCTGAAAATAGACACATTTTTCAGCTTGCACTTATCAGGACAATGTGCAAGAATACCAAAGTCAAAGGAAAAATAGTGTACACCATGAGAGAAAATGCTGAACCATGGCAACAACCATCACCAATCAAAGTACACTTGTCAACCAATCAGAAACTCCTCGCACACAGTATAAATATTGTTTCCCTCCCTACCCTCCCCCTCACTGTTTTGATCACACAGCACTGCCCTTTGATGTGAAGGGCAGTGTTTGTCACTGGCCACCCGGGTGTTTTCCTATCTTCCTGGTGGTGGAAATTGAATACAGATTGGTGCACTTTGTGTCTTTCACTGTGTCTCACACCTGCACACACACACCATGGGTGCTGGGGAAAAAATAAGCACTACCGCACTTAGGTGGTAGTGTGGGGGTAAGAAAAGAAAAAGAAAAAAATAAATAAATAAACAGGAGACCCTTTGATGTGAAGGGC
>NW_025202117.1:0-1671 GCF_004010195.1 Chiloscyllium plagiosum
GGCTCTCATTGTAACATCAAGGAACACCACATTGTAACATCAAGGAACACCATATTTTGTTTTTCTTTCTAGATTTGAAAGTACATAGAACATAGAACATATAACAGTACAGCACAGAACAGGCCCTTCAGCCCATGATGTTGTGCCGACCAGTGATCCTCATGTGTGCACCCTCAAATTTCTGTGACAATATGCATGTCCAGTAGTCTCTTAAATGTCCCCAATGATCTGGCTTCCACAACTGCTGCTGGCAACGCATTCCATGCTCTCACAACTTTCTGCATCAAGAACCCGCGTCTTACATCCCCTATTTACTTTCCTCCAACCAGCTTAAAACTATGACCTCTCGTGTTAGTCATTTCTGCCCTGGGAAATAGTCTCGAGCTATCGAATCGATCTCTGCCTCGCATTATCTTGAAAACATCAATTAGGTCCCCTCTCCTCCTCCTTTCCTCCAATGAAAAAAGTCCGAGCTCAGTCAAACTCTCTGCATAAGATATGCCCTCCAATCCAGGCAGCATCCTGGGAAACCTCCTCTGAACTCTCTGCAAAGCATCCACATCTTTCTTATAATAGAGCGACCAGAACTGGACGCAGGATTCCAAGTGCGGTCTAACCAAAGTTTTATAAAGCTGCAACAAGATGTCACAACTCTTAAACTCAATCCCCCTGTTAATGAAATCCAAAACATATGCTTTCTGAACAACCTTGTCCACTTGGCTCGGCAACTTAAGGGATCTATGTACCTGCACACCAAAATCCCTCTGTTCCTCCACACTGCTCAGAATCCTATCCTTAATCTTGTACTCCGCTTTCAAATTCGACCTTCCAAAATGCATCACCTCGCATTTATCCAGGTTGAACTCCATCTTCCACCTCTCAGCCCATCTCTGCATCCTGTGAATGTCCCGCTGCAGCCTACAACAGCCTTCGAGAATGTCAACGACACCTCAAACTTTTGCGTCGTCTGCAAACGTGCTGACCCATCCTTCAATCCACTCATCCAAGTCATTAATAAAAATTACAAGGAGTAGAGGCCCAAGAACAGAGCCCTGTGGAACACCACTCACCACAGACTTCCAGGCAGAATATTTTCCCTCCACTACCACTCGTTGTCTTATGTTGGCCAGCCAATTCTGTATCCAGACAGCTAAGTTCCCCTGTATCCCATTCCTCCTAACCTTCTGAATGAGTCTACCATGGGGAACCTTATCAAGTGCCATGCTGAAGTCCATATATACCACATCCACAGCTCGAGCATCATCAACTTGCCTAGTCACATCCCCAAAGAAGTCGATAAGGTTTGTGAGGCATGACCTGCCCCTCACAAATTCTGGATCAGTGGTGCTGGAAGAGCACAGCAATTCAGGCAGCATCCGAGGACAGGCAAAATCGACGTTTCGGGGAAAAACCCTTCATCAGGAATAAAGGCAGAGAGCCTGAAGCGTGGAGAGATAAGCTAGAGGAGGGTGGGGGTGGGGCGAGATTGGCATAGAGTACAATAGGTCAGTGGGGAAGGAGATGAAGGTGATAGGTCAGGGAGGAGAGGGTGGAGTGGATAGGTGGAAAAGGAGCTGGGCAGGTCGGACAAGTCCGGACAAGTCAGGGGATCGAGTTGCTGGAGGTTAGAAACTAGGATGAGGTGGGGGAAGGGGAAATGAGGAAACTGTT
>NW_025202117.1:3269-7583 GCF_004010195.1 Chiloscyllium plagiosum
GCTTTTATTCCTGATGAAGGGCTTTTGCCCGAAACGTCGATTTTGCCTGTCCTCGGATGCTGCCTGAATTGCTGTGCTCTTCCAGCACCACTGATCCAGAATCTGGTTTCCAGCATCTGCAGTCATTGTTTTTACCTCGTTGATTTTAACCCTACTGCGAATCCTCTTGCAAGGATGCCTGCCTTGAAGACGTTTTCCTCCTCTCTCTACAAGAATCTCAGGGAGTCTCTCTCTCATTGCAACTCCCAGGTCATTTCCTCTCTCCATGCTTCAGGCTCTCTGCCTTTATTCCTGATGGAGGGCTTTTGCCCGAAACGTCGATTTTGCCCGTCCTCGGATGGTGCCTGAACTGCTGTGCTGTTCCAGCACCACTGATCCAGAATCTGGTTTCCAGCATCTGCAGTCATTGTTTTTACCTCGTTGATTTTAACCCTACTGCGAATCCTCTTGCAAGGATGCCTGCCTTGAAGAAGTTTTCCTCCTCTCTCTACAAGAATCTCAGGGAGTCTCTCTCTCATTGCAACTCCCAGGTCATTTCCTACTCTATGCCACTCTCTCCCACCCCCACCCTCCTCTAGCTTATCTCTCCATGCTTCAGGCTCTCTGCCTTTATTCCTGATGAAGGGCTTTTGCCCGAAACGTCGATTTTGCCTGTCCTCGGATGCTGCCTGAATTGCTGTGCTCTTCCAGCACCACTGATCCAGAATTTGGTTTCCAGCATCTGCAGTCATTGATTTTACCTGCCCCTCAGAAAGCCTGTTGACTGCATTTAATCAAGCCATACTCTTCCAGATGGTCATCCATCCTATCCCTCAGAAATCTTTCTAGCATCTTGCAGACGACAGTCGTGAGACTTACTGGTCTGCAATTGCCTAGGATTTCCCTACTTCCTTTCTTGAAGAGAGGAATTACATTTGCCTCTCTCCAGTCTTCAGATACGACTCCAGTGGAGAGCGAGGATGCAAGGATCTTCGCAAGTGGTGAAGCAATTGCATTTCTCGTTTCCCAAAGCAGCCGAGGACAAATGTGGTCCGGGCCTGGCGACTTGTCAATCTTATTATTTGACAAAATTTTCAGCACATCAGCTTCCTCTATCGCTACCTATTCCAGCATGCACACCTGCTCTTCAAAGGTTTCATTCACTACAAAGTTCGTTTCTTCCGTAAAGACAGAAACAAAAAATTCATTTAGGGCTTCTCCTACCTCCTCAGAGTTCACACACACATCCCCTATGCTCTCCCTGATCGGCCCTATTGTTTCTTCGGCGATTCTATTATTCCTCACACAATTGTAAAATGCCTTTGTGTTCCCCCTAATCCGTCGTAGTGATTGTTTTTAAATAGTTTGGGAAAGTGGAAATTGATTACTAGTATTTGTTGCCCAGTTTTATTCATCTAAATGATGATAATAGACAACAATTAGTTTGTATATCAGCGTAACCTGGGATGCAGGAAAACCCTTGTTTTTGAATGCAAGTTTCGCTATTTCGGCCCAACAGCTTTAATGGACCAATGATTTATTTGCAAGTCAGAATGAAATCTCGTTTGAAAGGGAGCTTGCACGTGATGATGTTTCTATTCTTCTGCTGCCTTTGTTCTTCTATTCGTTTTGCGAGTAGACTTGATGTGTTGCTGTTTTACATCTTGTAGTCAGCATTCATGGCTAGTTATAGGTGTCGTCGGTGAAGGCAGTGAGTATCGAAAGTGTTCTTAAATGAAAGGACAGCTACTTCTCCAGCACAACTTCGAGCTTCTTCAGTGTTGTGGGCCATGCAATTGGGAGGCTTTGCATTCTGAATTGGACAGGCAGGCAGATTTTCTAGTGTTTATGAAACAGTTCTTCGTCCTCTCAAATTTTGGCTCCGGTATTTGATACACAGGCATTCAGAGATAGCAGTGTCACAGCAAGCCAATGGGAAACTGATTGATTGTCACATTTTGGAGTGCTCATTGCCTGACGCTGTTAGGTATGAATATTACTTGCCAATTATCAGATCAAGCAAGATACTTTCGTACTGCGTATTGGCACATATATTTTCATTATCTGAGGAGTCATAAATAGTGCTCAACAATAGCAAGAAAGCATTTTAACTTTGGAACTGATGCTGGAAGGAAGGACATTTTTGGGATACCTGCAGACTTTGTGTCCTCTGTTATGAACCTGAAGGTCTGCTGCACGCACGCATGATAGCTGAGAAGATTCATCTGTTGCAACCAGTTTGGTCTTCAGTATAAAAGCGGAGTGTTATAATGTTTCAAAAGGACGCAGTATTTTTAATATGTGTTCATTATTTAAAGATCAAATGATTTATTTTAATAATAAAAAACGTTTAAAATAGTGGCATATTATTAAGCTAAAGATCATCAATGTTTTTCTAAAAGAAAATGAAACAATACTGAGTTTGTCACGCTCAGAGTTAATTTGAAGTGTTGTTTTTTTGATTCGAGGTTGTGGTACGAAGCAAAGTTTCTGACAAGGTTTGCCAACTCGGGTCGAGTCAGTCTGCTTGTCATTGTCACATTAAGTGAAGTGAAAGCTCCAAATTATGGAAATGTAATTCGTAAGCTCTGTCAGTGACATAAAGTGAACAGATGGCGGGTAGAATCGAATCGCTGTGTTCAAGTTAAGCTATCTCATTCACGATGTTCTATGTTTAATGCACGACACCCAAATAAATGTGTATATCTCTATCCCCTGAATGTCCCTGAGTGTAAACAAAATACAGTCCTCGATTGTGGCATGAAACTATATAAGTTTTTGTGGTGCAAAATACGAAAATAATACTTCCACAAATGAGACAGATCATGCTATATCAATTAATATAGAATACACATTACTGCTTGGATCTATTTGCCATGGAAGATTCTTTTATGGTATATTAAAACACTGTGTGAGTTATTTGTATGCTGCACTGATGCTTCTTTTCAAAGCTCTCCAATTCAGTCATTAATCATAATGAGAATATTACAGGCGCTGAAGCCGGATACCTGATGAAAAAGATGACTTTATTTGTTACGCTATTGGTACTTTTGGTTATTATGAATTTCCTTAAAACCGATTGACGTACATTCCCGATCAAAATGGTTTCCGCACGAGGTGGAACACGCACGAGACAGCGAAGAGTGACGACCACTGCAAAATTAAGTCTGGAATTGTTATGTTTAACTGTTTCATTAATGTTAATTAAAGTGTAATCAGACGTCAAATCTCGATACTTCCAGTTCCATGTCCATTTTTATTCAGTCTAAATAATAGATTACATTCACAATATGTCACATCCTGTCCTAAACGCGCTGGACAATTAATCAATACGGAATATATTATTTAGGCAAACAGAATATGGATACGGTACGTTTTGTTCAATTTGTATAAATGTTCTGCTGCTTTCTGCTCAAAAGAAATATCACATTTCATACTTAGTAAAGTTGCTACTAAACTAATTCAATTCTCTGCGAAAATCTTCCACACTGCACTCCACTGCCTTCCTAAACAGCGTTGCTGGCACATTATTAAATCGAACAGAAATGAAGAATCCAATATATGTGGTTCACGGAATGATTCTTATCATGTAATCGTCCAAGTTACTGTTGCATTCGGAGATTCTGTTTCAATTTGGTCCTCACAAACAGTCACCTTCTTTGGTCAGAAATACCCCTAAATATGTAAAGCCACTGGTGCAAGTTGCCCCTCTACACATTCTACCCACACTCATTGGGATTCTACTTTGAGGGAAGATCCCAATGAAAAGTGGAATTCGGCTTTAGTGAAGCCCGTTTGGCTCGGAATGCACACGTGGTAAAATTTTAATTGAAAAAACCACATGGTCACTCAAATCAACTGTTCACTTTCGGCGAAAGACCCTCTTGCCATACAGTTCTACAGTGAAATGTATTTCCAGTGATAATAGCAATTGATATCAAGGGCGTCCTCCCGTTAGTGATTCACGTTGACTGAAAGTTTGCACGTGCAGTTCCCCAGAGAAAGCAAGGTTACTTCGTCAGATATTCGTACTCAGGCTATTTCACACTCTCAGTATAAGTATATGATGACGGACCCTACCAGGATTATGAGATCACTGCACTTAGCTAGACTACATTAAGCTTCCGGATCGCTATTCCTAACAAATCAATTTCTAGTGATATCTTCATTCAGACTGATTTCTGCAAGCATTGGTCAACAGTAAAGGACATTCCAGTAAAACACTGGTAATGCAGAGTCCCCTTGAAATACGGACACAAGTGTGCTTGTTCATTTCCTGCACAGGTGCGGAATTGCACAATACAGTCAGTATGAGTAAGTTGTTTAGTTACAACG
>NW_025202118.1:0-1017 GCF_004010195.1 Chiloscyllium plagiosum
TGCGGGAAGGCTTCAGCAATTCCTCCCACCTGCTGATGCACAGGCGGGGAACATACCCGGGAGAGGCAGTTCACCTGCTCCGAGTGCAGGCAGAGGTTCTCATCATCCTGCACCTTGCAGAAGCACCAGCGGGCACACCAGTGCTCCCAACAATCTGATTCTGCTGGTGAAACTGATGTGGGCCACTGCAAGGACTAGACCCCTGCCCATTCTGACAATGCTTATAGTCGGAGAGTCAGTCGGATTTTTTTGTTTTATGCTGTCGTGCTCCCCTTCCCCCGCAACTTTGCTTCCAGTGGGCACTGCTGCTCGTTGAGAACAGGAGCTGTTCTCTCTAGTGTATTCTGTCCAGTTTGAGAATTATTGGCTGTCTGGGAACGAGCCCCAGTCTGTAAGAAATAGCTGAATTCTTCAGCGTGTCCATTCGCACTCAGCAGTGACTTTGAAATTAAATTTACGGTTATGTGCCTGTGAACAATTCATCATCGAAGGATTGCCCAACTGTTTGGCAATCCATTGTTGGGAACTGTTTGCTTGAATTGATAATTTTAAAAATTCTCTTCCTTAATTTACCTCTTAATTTTGTGTCTATGGGATGGTGGAGGACTTGATCAAAAGGCTTAAATCATTGCTATTAACTGGATTATCTTGTTTAACTTTGCCCTAGTAAATTTGCGGTATTCATAATTGTTTGTTTTTGTTTAAATTATAATTCTGGTGTGCAAGATCATTAAGTGTGGTTCTCTTGATGAAACTGCTGTGGGTCGCTCCTAGGACTGAGCCCCTGTGCATTCTGACAGTGTGTCTGTAGTTGGCGAGTCTGTGGGCTTTTTGGTTTTATGGAGAAAGTGAGGTCTGCAGATGCTGGAGATCAGAGATGGAAATGTGTTGCTGGAAAAGCGCAGCAGGTCAGGCAGCATCTAGGGAACAGGAGAATCGACGTTTCGGGCATTCCTGAAGAAGGGCTAATGCCCGAAACGTCGATTCTCCTGTTCCCTAGATGCAGTATATGAGGTT
>NW_025202118.1:4421-6119 GCF_004010195.1 Chiloscyllium plagiosum
TTTATGACAATTGACGTCAGTGCCATCGATACCATACTGAGACTAATTTTGTGTTCCCCATTTATGATTTGAATTATTCACATCTCACCTCTTGCTGTGGTGGGATTTGAACTCATGTTCCCTGGAATACTCATCCTGTGACATTATATTTACACTGTTGCGTTCCATCCTTTGCCATTTCGTGTTTGCTCTTTACGTCTTTGTCCTCTGATGTTTGGGAAATTGAACCTGTTTAAAAGATTGCCCTACACCTGCCCCTTTGACCAAGTCTTTGGTCACCTGTCCTAATCTGTGCTCCGCTCTTGTGATTTTTAAAGGAATTCTCATTATGCTCACGTGAAGCACTTTGAGATAGTTAACTGTACCGCAGGTATTATTTGAATGCAGCTTGTATCCCTATCTAAATACCTGAATGTACAGGGTCATATTTTAAAAGTAGAAGACAGAAATGAGGATGATTTCATTTCTCTCTGAGGGTTTTGTGTCTTCCTCAAAAGGCAGCGGATTCAGTATCTTTAAGGCAGAGGTAGATAGGTTCTTGCTAACCAAGTGGGTGACAGATTGTCGGGGATGTGTAGGAATGTAGAGCTGAGGTTGTATTCAGATCAGCCATGATCTTATTGAATGTTGCAGCAGTCTCAAAGGGCCGAGTGGCCTACTCCCGCCCATTGAATATCTGTATCAAGCAGTCTGTGTCTCCCCTCTTATTGCTATTGCCCCTTGCAGACAGTGAAGTGAACACCAAATGGCCTCCTATTGGGAGCAGGCACATTGTCGCAATTGCAATATTTCTTGTGTTAATTTTGTTGTTTCTTACTCAGTGTTGCTGCGAATCTTCTAAATGAAAACCAAAACACTTATATAATTATCGCACCAATGGAAGTGTTGGTTTGGATGTAACATTGTTGAATTAGCCATTCTCATCTTTTCCAGAATTCTGTGTTTAAAGCCCTCGAGTCTGGTTTCTACCCCTGAAACAGTTCTTATCAAGGTCATGTTTGACATCCTTTGTGACGGTGACAGGGATGAACATTGCCTCGTCGACCTGCGGACAGCCTTGATTAGGGTTAATGACAGTACTGACCCTCTCCAATATCGCTGTATGCTCTGGGAGGGTCTGCATTTAGCATCTTCCGTTCTTATTTATTTTACCGTAGCTGCTGGTGTTGGCATCTATACTGATGATATCCAACTGTGCCTGAACACCACTTCTCTCCTGACTCCTCTGTCATTCATAATTTACCAATAATTTCATCTGAATGCCTGCCCAATTTCCAACATTGGATAACCATAAACATTCCCTTAATTAAATTTTGTGAAGTGTGAAGCCATTGTTTTCGTCCCCAAGTTCGACTTGACCCCCCGCCCCAGCCCAGTAACTCTGTTGACAGCCTTCAAGTCACATTTAAAACTAGGATCGATAGATTCGCGAACAGTCGGGGGATGAACAGTTACAGGAAAAGGGCAGGAAAGTGGATGTGGGGAATGCCAGATCAGCCACGATCCTACTGAAGGGAGGAGCAGGTCAAGAGGCTGAATGGCGTATTCCTGTTCCTAATTTCTTATGGTTCCCGAGCCCTTACCTCTGATACAGGGCCATGGCTTCAGTATGTGCCATTACTGAGAGTGCTGATGTTCCCTTGTGTAATGTCAACAACTTAGCAGCTGCTGAAACCTCTTGCTCCTTTGTTACCTCTG
>NW_025202118.1:6554-7586 GCF_004010195.1 Chiloscyllium plagiosum
GATCTACATGTGATTCAGATCCACTGTCAGCTGGTTGAATCTTCACTGCACTTTCAATCAAAAGCTCCAGGCGGAGGTTCACTATAACCTCCCCACTTTTATACTCCATTTAAAGGCCAATCTCCCTTTTGCCTTCCCTATTACTCTCTGAACTTGGATGAAGAGTTCATGTCATCCTTACCACCGGCATTCTAATCAACTGCCTCTACTGCAGTCTTGGCAATAGTACCTTCACTTTACTTATCCAAGTAATTCATATGCATATTCTAAATAATTTTGGCCCCAGCACTGATCCCTGTGGCACGTTGCTAGTTATAAGTTGCGATCCTGAACATGCCCCTTATCCCTTCTGTATCATTGGTTAGCCAATCATCTATCCATACGATTAGACTGTTTCCAATATCATGTGCATATCATTGGCTCTGCCAGCAAGTCTTGCCAAACTGTCCTTGAAAAAGTAGTGGTGAGCTGCCTCTTAAATTGCTTCACAAATATGATGTGGTCTATAATAAAGGTTCAGGAGCGAGTTCCAGGATTTTGATCAGTAACATCGAAGCAATGCGAATATGTCACAGTCGGAATGTGGTGTTCACACTTATCTCCTCTTGCTGGTTGAAGTGATGGAGTGGAAGTTGCTCTTGAAGAGCCGCCACTCATATAATCAAGCCGGACAGATCGATTGTGGCCAAAGACTCTGCCTTTTTGACTTCTCATCAATCTACATTCTTTCCATCCAAGTTTTAATCATATCAAACTGCCGTGTAATGCTGTTATGGCCTCAGTAAACTATAATAACGTGAAGATCGCTGGGATGGTTTTCGACATCCGACTGCAATATAAACACAGATCATTGTGGCTGAAGTAGTGGTGTGGCATAACACTTCAGACAGCGCAAAGTGGAAGATCACTTTCTAGTGGAAGAAAAAGACATATCTTATTTCTGAAAGAACTGGGAAACAGAAGAAGGAATGAAACCTGACTTGGGAGCTGTTTCCTATATGTTGAGGATGGTGTTTCATCACAGTCTTGGTT
>NW_025202119.1:0-2552 GCF_004010195.1 Chiloscyllium plagiosum
CAGCCCGCACTGTTGGGCCCACTCCAGTCTGCACAGTTGGGCCCACTCCAGTCCGCACTGTTGGGTCCACTCCAGTCCGCACTGTTGTGCCCACTCCAGTCTGCATCGTTGGGCCCACTCCAGTCCACAGCATTGGGCCCACTCCAGTCTGCACCATTGGGCCCACTCCAGTCAGCACCTTTGTGCCCAATCGAGTCCGCACCGTTGGGCGGACTCCAGTCTGCACTGTTGCGCCCACTCCTGTCTGCACCATCGGGCCCACTCCAGTCTGACCATTGGGTCCACTCCAGTCTGCACTGTTGGGACTACACCAGACCACACCATTGGGCCCACTCCAGTCCGCACTGTTGGGCCCACTCCAGTCTGCACAGTTGGGCCCACTCCAGTCCGCACTGTTGGGTCCACTCCAGTCCGCACTGTTGTGCCCACTCCAGTCTGCATCGTTGGGCCCACTCCAGTCCACACCGTTGGGCCCACTCCAGTCCACACTGTCAGGCCCACTCCAGTTCGCACTGTTTGGATCACTCCAGTCTGCATCATTGGGCCCACTCCATTCTGCACCGTTGGGCCCACTCCAGTCCACACTGTTCAGCCCACTCCAGTCAGCACCGTTGGGCTCACTACAGTCTGCACCGTTGGGCCCACTCCAGTCTGCACTGTTGGGCCCACTCCAGTCCACACTGTCAGGCCCAGTCAAGTCTCACCGTTGGGCCCACTCCAATCCACACTGTTGGGCTCACTACAGTCTGCACCGTTGGGCCCACTCCAGTCTGCACTACTGGGCCCACTCAAGTCTGCATGGTTGGGCGCACTCCAGTCCACAGTGCCAGGCCCACTCCAGTCTGCACTGTTGAGCCCACTCCAGTCTGCATCCACACCGTTGGGCCCACTCCAGTCCACACTGTCAGGCCCACTTCAGTTCGCACTGTTGGGATCACTCCAGTCTGCATCATTGGGCCAACTCCATTCTGCACCGTTGGGCCCACTCCAGTCCACACTGTTCAGCCCACTCCAGTCAGCACCGTTGGGCTCACTACAGTCTGCACCGTTGGGCCCACTCCAGTCTGCACTGTTGGGCCCTCTCCAGTCCACACTGTCAGGCCCAGTCAAGTCTCCACCGTTGGGCCCACTCCAGTCCACACTGTTGGGCTCACTACAGTCTGCACCGTTGGGCCCACTCCAGTCCACACTGTTGGGACAACTGCAGTCCACACTGTCAGGCCCAGTCAAGTCTCCACCGTTGGGCCAACTCCAGTCCACACCGTTGGGCTCACCCCAGTCCACACTGTTTAGCCCACTCCAGTGTGCACTGTTCAGCCCACTCCAGTCAGCACGGTTGGGCCCACTCCAGTCCACACTGTTGGGCCCACTCCAGTCTGCACTGTTGAACCCACTCCAGTCAGCATTGTTTGGCCGACTCCAGTCCGCACTGTTTGGCCCACTCCAGTCTGCACTGTTCAGCCCACTCCAGTCAGCACCGTTGGGCCCAGTTGGGCGCACTCCAGTCTGCACTGTTGAACCCACTCCAGTCTGCACCGTTGGGCCCACGCCAGTCCACACTGTTGAACCCACTCCAGTCTGCACCATTGGGCCCACTCCAGTCAGCATTGTTTGGCCGACTCCAGTCCGCACTGTTTGGCCCACTCCAGTCTGCACTGTTCAGCCCACTCCAGTCAGCACCGTTGGGCTCACTACAGTCTGCACCGTTGGGCCCACTCCAGTCTGCACTGTTGGGCCCACTCCAGTCTGCACTGTTTGGACCACTCTAGTCTGCACTGTTGGGCCCACTCCAGTCTACAATGTTTGGACCACTCTAGTCGGCACTGTTGGGCCCACTTCAGTCTGCACTGTTGGGTCGACTTCCGTCTGCACAGTTGGGCTCACTCCAGTCCGCACTGTTGGTCCCACTCCAGTCTGCACCGTTGAGCGCACTCCAGTCCACACTGTCGGGCCCACTCCATTCTGCACTGTTGGGCCCACTCCAGTCTGCACCGTTGAACCCACTCCAGTCTGCATTGTTTGGCCGACTCCAGTCCGCGCTGTTTGGCCCACTCCAGTCTGCACCGTTGGGCCCACTGCAGTCCGCACTATTGGTCCCACTCCAGTCTGCACCATTGGGCGCACTCCAGTCCACACTGTTGGGCTAAATCCAGTCCGCACTGTTGGGCCCACTCCAGTCTGAACCATTGGGCCCACTCCAGTCTGCACTGCTGAGCCCACTCCAGTCCACACCGTTAAGACCACTCCAGTCTACACTGTTGGGCCCACTCGAGTCCGCACCGTTGGGCCCACTCCAGTCTGCACTGTTGGGCCCACTCCAGTCTGCACCATTGGGCCCACTCCAGTCTGCACCATTGGGCCCACTCCAGTCCGCACTGTTGGGCCCACTCCAGTCTGCACCGTTGGGCCCACTCCAGTCTGCACTGTTGGGCCCACACCGGTCGGCACCGTTGGGTCCACCCCAGTCCGCACTGTTGGGCATACTCCTGTCCACACCATTGGGCCCACTCCAGTCTGCACCATTGGGCCCACTCCAGTCCGCACTGTTGGGC
>NW_025202119.1:5038-7586 GCF_004010195.1 Chiloscyllium plagiosum
TCGAGTCCGCACCGTTGGGCGGACTCCAGTCTGCACTGTTGGGCCCACTCGAGTCCGCACCGTTGGGCCCACTCCAGTCTGCACTGTTGGGCCCACTCCAGTCTGCACCATTGGGCCCACTCCAGTCTGCACCATTGGGCCCACTCCAGTCCGCACTGTTGGGCCCACTCCAGTCTGCACCGTTGGGTCCACCCCAGTCCGCACTGTTGGGCATACTCCTGTCCACACCATTGGGCCCACTCCAGTCTGCACTGTTTGGCCCACTCCAGTCAGCACCTTTGGGCCCACTCGAGTCCGCACTGTTGGGTCCACTCCAGTCTGCACTGTTGGGACTACACCAGACCACACCATTGGGCCCACTCCAGTCCGCACTGTTGTGCCCACTCCAGTCTGCATCGTTGGGCCCACTCCAGTCCACACCATTGGGCCCACTCCAGTCTGCACCATTGGGCCCACTCCAGTCAGCACCTTTGGGCCCAATCGAGTCCGCACCGTTGGGCGGACCCCAGTCTGCACTGTTGCGCCCACTCCTGTCTGCACCATTGGGCCCACTCCAGTCTTACCATTGGGTCCACTCCAGTCCGCACTGTTGGGACTACACCAGACCACACCATTGGGCCCACTCCAGTCCGCACTGTTGGGCCCACTCCAGTCTGCACAGTTGGGCCCACTCCAGTCCGCACTGTTGGGTCCACTCCAGTCCGCACTGTTGTGCCCACTCCAGTCTGCATCGTTGGGCCCACTCCAGTCCACACCGTTGGGCCCACTCCAGTCCACACTGTCAGGCCCAGTCAAGTCTCCACCGTTGGGCCCACTCCAGTCCACACTGTTGGGCTCACTACAGACTGCACCGTTGGGCCCACTCCAGTCTGCACTGTTGGGCCCACTCCAGTCCACACTGTTGGGACAACTGCAGTCCACACTGTCAGGCCCAGTCAAGTCTCCACCGTTGGGCCCACTCCAGTCCACACCGTTGGGCTCACCCCAGTCCACACCGTTGGGCCCACTCCAGTCCACACCGTTGGGCCCACTCCAGTCCACACCGTTGGGCCCACTCCAGTCCACACCGTTGGGCCCACTCCAGTCCACAGCCCACACCAGTCTGCACCATTGGGCCGACTCCAGTCTGCACCGCTGGGCCCACTCCAGTCTGCACCGTTGGGCCCACTCCAGTCTGCAGCGTTGGGTCCACTCCAGTCCGCACTGTTGGGCCCACTCCAGTCTGCACTGTTGGGCCGACTCCCGTCTGCACTTTTGGGACCACTCCAGTCTGCAATGTTAGGCCGACTCCCGTCAGCATTGTTGGGCCCACTCCAGTCTGCACTGTTGGGCCCACTCCAGTCCACACCATTGGGTAAACTTCAGTCCTCACTGTTGGGCCCACTCCAGTCTGCACTGTTGAACCCACTCCAGTCTCACCGTTGGGCCCACTCCAGTCTACACTGTTGATCCCACTCCAGTCTGCACTGCTGGGCTCACTCCAGTCTGCACCATTCGGCCAATTCCAGTCTGCACTACTGGGCCCACTCAAGTCTGCATGGTTGGGCGCACTCAGTCCACAGTGTCTGTCCCACTCCAGTTTGCACTGTTGAGCCCACTCCAGTCTGCACTGTTTAGCTCACACCAGTCTTCACCTTTGGGCCCACTCCAGCCTGCACCATTTGGCCGAGTCCAGTCTGCACTGTTTGGCCAACTCCAGTCTGCAACGTTGGGCCCACTCCAGCCTGCACCATTGGGCCAACTCCAATCTGCACCGTTGGGCCTACTCCAGTCTGCGCCGATGGGCCAACTGCAGTCTGCACTGTTGGGCACACTCCAGTCTGCACCGTTGGGCCCACTCCAGTTCACACTGTCAGGCCCTCTCCAGTCTGCACTGTTGAGCCCACTCCAGTCTGCACTGTTGGGCCCACTCCAGTCTGCATTGTTGGGCCTACTCCATTCCGCACTGTTGGGCCCACTCCAGTCTGCACCGTTGGGCCGACACCAGTCCGCACTGTTGGGCCCACTCCAGTCTGCACCGTTGGGCGCACTCCAGTCTGCACTGTTGGGCCGACTCCAGTCCACACTGTTGGGTCCACTCCAGTCTGAACCATTGGGCCCACTCCAGTCTGCACTGTTGAGCCCACTCCAGTCCACACTGTTAAGACCACTCCAGTCTGCACTGTTGGGCACACTCGAATCCGCACTGTTGGGCCCACTCCAGTCTGCACAGCTGGGCCCACTCCAGTCTGCAACATTGGGCCCACTCCAGTCTGCACTGTTGGGCCCACTCGAGTCCGCACTGTTGGGCCCACACCAATCTGCACCATTGGGCCGACTCCAGTCTGCACCGCTCGGCCCACTCCAGTCTGCACCGTTGGGCCCACTCCAGTCTGCAGCGTTGGGTCCACTCCAGTCCGCACTGTTGGGCCCACTCCAGTCTGCACTGTTGGGCCGACTCCCGTCTGCACTTTTGGGACCACTCCAGTCTGCAATGTTAGGCCGATTCCCGTCAGCATTGTTGGGCCCACTCCAGTCTGCACTGTTGGGCCCACTCCAGTCTCACCGT
>NW_025202120.1:0-3717 GCF_004010195.1 Chiloscyllium plagiosum
TACTGGACTAACTCCTGATACCGGTCTAACTACTGATACTGGTCTAACTCCTGATTCTGGACTAACTCCTGAAACTGGTCTAACTCCTGCTACTGGTATAACTCCTAATACTGGTCTAACGCCTGACATTGGTCTAACACCTGACGCTGGTCTAACTCCCGATACGGGCCTAGCTCCTGATACTGGGCTAACTCCTGATACTGGACTGACTCCTGATACTATTCTAACTTGTGATACTGGTCTAACTCCTACTACTGGTCAAGCTCCTCATTCTGGTCTAGCTCCTGATACTGGTCTAACTCCTGGTACTGGACTGACTCCTGATACTGGTCTGACTCCTGATACAGGTCGAACTCCTGAGCCAGGTCGAACTCTTGATACTGGACTGACTCCTGATACTGGACTAACTCCTGATACTGGCATAACTCCTGATACTCGTCTAGCGCCTGATACTGAGCTGACTCCTGATACTGGTCAAAGGACTGAAACTGGAATAACTCCTGATACTGGTCTAGCTCCTGATACTGGTCTCAGTCCTGATACTGGACTGACACCTGATACTGGACTAACTCCTGATACTAGTCTAACTCCTGATAATGGACCATCACCTGATACTGGTCTAGCTCCTGATACTAGTCTAATACCTGAAACTGGACGAACTCCTGATACTGGTCTTGCTCCTGATACTGATCTAACTCCTGATACTGGTCGAAGTCCTGATACTGGACTGACTCCTGATACTGGACTAACACCTGATACTGGTCTAACTATAGGTCAAACTCTTGATACTGGACTGACTCCTGATACTGGACTAACTCCTGATACTGGTTGAACACCTGTTACTGGACTTACACCTGATACAGGTCGAACTCCTGATACTTGTCTAACTCCTGATACTGGTCTAATTCCTGATACGGGTCTAACTCCTGATTCTGGTCTAACTCCTGATAATGGTCTAACTCCTGATACGGGTCTAACTCCTGATACTGGTCTAACTCCTGATACAGGTCGACCACCTGATACAGGTCGAACACCTGATGCTGGTCTAACTCCTGATACTGGTCTGACTCCTGATACTGGTCTGACTCCTGATACTGGTCCAACTCCTGATACCGGTCTGACTCCTGATACTGGTCTGAGTCCTGATACTGGACTGACTCCAGATACTGGTTTAACCCCTGATACAGAACTGACTCCTGATACTAGTCGAGCTCCTGATACTGGACTGACTCCTGATACTGGTCTGAATCCTGATACTGGTCTGAGTCCTGATACTGGACTAACTCCTGATGCTGGACTAACTCCTGATGCTGGTCTACCTCCTGATGATGGTCCACATCCTTATACTGGTATACCTCCTGATACTGCCCTGACCCCTGATACTGGTCTGACTCCTGATACTGGTCTGACTCCTGATACTGGTCGGACACGCTGATACTGGTCTAGCTCCTGATACTGGACTGTCTCCTGATACTGGACTGACTCCTGATACTGGTCTAGCTCCTGATACTGGTCTGACCCCTGATACTGGTCTAGCTCCTGATACTGGTCTGACTCCTGACACTGGTCTGACTCATGATACTGGACTAACTCCTGATGCTGGACTAACTCCTGATGCTGGTCTAACTCCTGATACTGGTCTGACTCCTGATACTGGTCTAACTCCTGATACCGGTCCGACTCCTGATACTGGTCTAGCTCCTGATACTGGATTGACTCCTGATACTGGTCTAGCTCATGATACTGGTCTGACTACTGATACTGGTCTGTCTCCTGAGACTGGTCTGACCCTGACACTGGTCTGACTCATGATGCTGGACTAACTCCTGATGCTGCACTAACTCCTGATACTGGGCTGACTCCTGATACTGGTCTGACTTCTGATACTGGTCTAACTCCTGATATGGACTGACTCCATATACTGGTTTAACCCCTGATACTGGACTGACTCCTGATACTGGTCTGAGTCCTGATACAGGACTAACGCCTGATGCTGGACTAACACCTGATAGTGGACTGACTCCTGATACTGGTATAGCTCCTGATTCTGTCTGTGTCCTGATACTGGTGTAACTCATGATACTGGACTGACTCCTGATACTGTCTGAGTCCTGATACTGGGCTGACTCCTGATACTGGTCTAACCCCTGATACTGGACTGACTCCTGATAACGGACTGACTCCTGGGACCGGACTGACTCCTGGTACTGGACTGACTCCTGATACTGGTCTGACTCATGATACTGGACTAACTCCTGATGCTGTACTAACTCCTGATGCTGGTCTAACTCCTGATACTGGGCTGACTCCTGATACTGGTCTGACTCCTGATACTGGTCGAACTCCTGATACCGGTCCGACTCCTGATACTGGTCTACCTCCTGATGATGGTCCACATCCTTATACTGGTATACCTCCTGATACTGGCCTGACCCCAGATACTGGTCTGACTCCTGATACTCGTCTGACTCCTGATACTGGTCTGACCCCCTGATACTGGTCTAGCTCCTGATACTGGTCTAGCTCCTGATACTGGTCTGTCTCCTGAGACTGGTCTGACTCCTGACACTGGTCTGACTCATGATACTGGACTAACTCCTGATGCTGGACTAACTCCTGATGCTGGTCTAACTCCTGATACTGGGCTGACCCCTGATACTGGTCTGACTCCTGATACTGGTCTAACTCCTGATACCGGTCCGACTCCTGATACTGGTCTGACACCTGATACTGGTCTGAGTCCTGATACTGGACTGACTCCAGATACTGGTTTAACCCCTCATACTGGACTAACTCCTGATACTGGACTGACTCCTGATACTGGTATAGCTCCTGATTCTGTCTGTGTCCTGATACTGGTCTAACTCTTGATACTGGACTGACTCCTGATACTGTCTGAGTCCTGATACTGGACTGACTCCTGATACTGGTCTAACCCCTGATACTGGACGGACTCCTGATAACGGACTGACTCCTGGGACCGGACTGACTCCTGTTACTGGACTGACTCCTGATACTGGTCTGTCTCCTGATACTGGTCTGTCTCCTGGTACTAGTCTAAGACCTGATACTGGACTGACTCCTGATACTGGACTGACTCCTGATACAGGTCTGACTCCTGATACCGGTCTAGCTCCTGGTACTGGTCTGACTCCTGATACCGGCCTGACTCCTGATACTGGACTGTCTCCTGGTACTGGTCTAGGTCCTGATACTGGACTGCTTCCTGATACTGGTCTGTCTCCTGATACTCATCTGACTCCTGATACTGGTCGGACTCCTGATACTGGTCTGACTCCTGATACCGGCCTGACTCCTGATACTGGACTGTCTCCGGTACTGGACTGACTCCTGGTACTGGTCTAGGTCCTGATACTGGACTGCTTCCTGATACTGGTCTGTCTCCTGATTCTCATCTGACTCCTGATACTCATCTGACTCCTGATACAGGTCTGAGTCCTGATACTGCACTGACTCCTGATGCTGGAGGAGAAAGTGAGGGCTGCAGATGCTGGAGATCAAAGTTGAAAATGTGTTGCTGGAAAAGCGCAGCAGGTCAGGCAGCATCCAAGGAGCAGGAGAATCGACGTTTCGGGCATAAGCCCTTCTTCAGGAATGAGGAAAGTGTGCCCAGCAGGCTAAGATAAAAGGTAGGGAGGAGGGACTTGGGGGAGGGGCGTTGGGAATGCAATATGTGGAAGGAGGTTAAGGTGAGGG
>NW_025202120.1:4662-7587 GCF_004010195.1 Chiloscyllium plagiosum
ATTCCTGAAGAAGGGCTTATGCCCGAAACGTCGATTCTCTTGCTCCTTGGATGCTGCCTGACCTGCTGCGCTTTTCCAGCAACACATTTTCAGCTCTGACTCCTGATGCTGGTCTAAGTCCTGATACTGGAATGACTCCTGATACTGGAATGACTCCTGATACTGGTCTGAGTCCTGATACTGGACTGACTCCTGAGACTGGTCTGACTCCTGGTACTGGTCTAAGTCCTGATACTGGAATGACTCCTGATACTGGACTGACTCCTGATGCTGGTCTAACTCCTGATACTGGTCTGTGTCCTGATACTGGTCTGTCTCCTGGTACTGGTCTAAGTCCTGATACTGGAATGACTCCTGATACTGGTCTGACTCCTGATACTGGTCAAGCTCCTGATACTGGTCTAGCTCCTGATGCTGGACTGTGTCCATATAGTGGACTGACTCCTGATAATGGTCTGTGTCCTGATACTGGACTGACTCCAGATACTGGTCAAACTCCTGATACTGGTCTACTTCCTGATACAGGTCCGACACCTGATACTGGTCTACCTCCTGATACAGGTCCGACACCTGATACTGGTCTAGCTCCTGATACTGGTCCAACCCCTGATACTGGTCTAGCTCCTGATGATGGTCTAACTCCTGATGCTGGTCTAGCTCCTGATGCCAGACCGACTCCACATACTGGGCTGACTCCTGAGACTGGTCTGACTCCTGATACTGGTCTGACTCCTGATACTGGTCAAGCTCCTGATACTGGTCTAGCTCCTGATGCTGGACTGACTCCTGATACCGGTCTAACCCCTGATACTGAACTGACTCCTCAGACTGGTCTGACTCCTGATACAGGTCTGAGTCCTGATGCTGGACTGACTCCTGATACTGGTCTGAGTCCTGATACTGGTCTGTGTCCTGATACTGGTCTGACTCCTGATACTGGTATAAGTCCTGATACTGGAATGACTCCTGATATTGGACTGACTCCTGATAATGGTCTGTCTCCTGGCACTAGTCTAAGACCTGATACTGGACTGACTCCTGATACTGGACTGACTCCTGATACAGGTCTGACTCCTGATACTGGTCTGACTCCTGACACCGGTCTGACTCCTGATATTGGCAGTCTCCTGGTACTGGACTGACTCCTGGTACTGGTCTAGGTCCTGATACTGGACTGATTCCTGATACTGGTCTGTGTCCTGATACTAGTCTGACTCCTGATACTGGACTGACTCCTGATACTGGACTGACTCCTGGTACTGGTCTGAGTCCTGATACTGGACTAACTCCTGATACTGGTATAAGTCCTGATAATGGAATGATTTCTGATACTGGACTGACTCCTGGTACTGGTCTGAATCCTGATACAGGACTAACTCCTGAGACTGGTCTGACTCCTGATACTGGTATGACTCCTGATACTGGTCTAACTCCTGAGACTGGTCTAGCTCCTGATGCTGGACTGTGTCCAGATACTGGACTGACTCCTGATAATGGTCTGTGTCCTGATACTGGAATGACTCCTGATACAGGTCAAACTCCTGATACTGGTCTGACTCCTGATACTGGTCTGAGTCCTGATACTGGACAGACTCCTGTTACTGGTCTAACCCCTGTTACTGGACTGACTCCTGATACTGGTCTGTGTCCTGATACTGGTCTGACTCCTGATACTGGTCTGACTCCTGATACTGGACTGACTCCTGATAGTGGTCTAACTCCTGATACTGGACTGACTCCTGATACTGGTCTGATCCTGATACCGGACTGACTCCTGATACTTGTCTAGCTCCTGATACTGGTTTAGTTCCTGATACTGGACTAACTACTGATGCTGGACTAACTCCTGATGCTGGTCTAACACCTGAGACTGGGCTGACTCCTGATACTGGTCTGACTCCTGATTCTGGTCTAACTCCTGATACCAGTCTGACTCCTGATACTGGACTGACTCCTGATACTGGTCGAGCTCCTGATATTGGTCTGACTCCAGATACTGGTCTAGCCCCTGATACTGGACTAACTCCTGATGCTGGACTAACTCCTGATACTGGACTGACTCCCCATACTGGTATAGCTCCTGATTCTGGTCTGTGTCCTGATACTGGTCTAACTCCTGATACTGGACTGACTCCTGAAACTGGTCTGAGTCCTGATACTGGACTGACTCCTGATACTTGTCTAGCTCCTGATACTGGTCTAGCTCCGATTCTGGACTGACCCCTGATGCTGGACTAACTCCTGATGCTGGTCTGACTCCTGATACTGGTATACCTCCTGATACTGGTCTGACTCCTGTTACTGGAGTGACTCCTGATAACGGACTGACTCCTGGGACCGGACTGACTCCTGGTACTGGACTGACTCTTGATACCAGTCTAGCTCCTGATACTGGTCTGTCTCCTGGTACTAATCTAAGACCTGATACTGGACTGACTCCTGATACTGGACTGTCTCCTAGTACTGGACTGACTCCTGGTACTGGTCTAGGTCCTGATACTGGACTGCTTCCTGATACTGGTCTGTGTCCTGATGCTCGTCTAACTCCTGATACTGGTCTGACTCTTGATACTGGTCTGACTCCTGATACAGGTCTGAGTCCTGATACTGGACTGACTCCTGCTGCTGGTCTAATTCCTGATACTGGTCTGACTCCTGGTACTGGTCTAAGTCCTGATACTGGACTGACCCCTGATACCGGACTGACCCCTGAAACTGGTCTGACTCCTGATACTGGACTTGCGCTTGATACTGGTCTAACTCCTGATACTGGACTAACTCCTGATGCTGCACTAACTCCTGATGCTGGTCTAGCTCCTGATGCTGATCTAGCTCCTGACACCAGTCTGACTCCTGATACTGGTCTGATTCCTGATGCTGGACTACCTCCTAATGCTGGACTAGCTCCTCATACTGGTCTAGCTC
>NW_025202121.1:0-823 GCF_004010195.1 Chiloscyllium plagiosum
AGAGAGGAGGGTCATTCCTCTCGTTGTTCTGCAGTTATGTAGCGCCTCTGCAGGGTTTGCCTTAACCTGTCCAAAAATAGTGAGGATCTTCATCTTATCATGGATGCCCCTCACTGGCTGTTGGCCCTCAGGGAGGGCTGAATGGCCTACTGGACTAAGACGCATGGTGATTGATTTGGTTTGATCATCAGTGTCCAGTCTGGGTATGACCGACTGTCAGTCAATCTCATCCAAACATGAAATTGGGATCTTTTTGGTGCTGCCCACCAGCTGGGTGCCTGGAATGGCTCTTGTGTAAGGAGTGAGATCATCAGCTGTTTGACATTCATGGAATCTGGTTTGGGCTGTGGGTCAGGGCTGGGTGCAAAGGGTGTTGTGTCCTGGGCGAATAGCAGCGGTGGGCGGATTCCCATGTGTGAGCGGGTGTGGATGTGTCAGTGTGGAGCCTGTTGTTATCTCCCTGGGGAGATAGAACCCCGAAGGCACAAATTATCCAACGTTGGGAGGAGCCCAGGTTCCCTAGGGATTGTATTTGCTCCTGGCACCTTCAATAGGGCCTGATGGGTGTTGCTCCGTGTTGCAGGTGTACAGGACCCTTGCAGCTGCTGGGAGATCATACACTGTCCTTCCAGATTGTCCATGTAACCTGAGGCTGCCTCCCCATCCCCAAAGGGCCCTCCTTTCACTGGATTGGGCTCTTCCCAATTGTTGAAGAGAAAATGAGGTCTGCAGATGCTGGAGATCAGAGATGGAAATGTGTTGCTGGAGAAGCGCAGCAGGTCAGGCAGCATCTAGGGAACAGGAGAATCGACGTTTCGGGCAT
>NW_025202121.1:4167-7590 GCF_004010195.1 Chiloscyllium plagiosum
GTGGAGGGCATCGTCGACCACGTCGGGGGGGAAATTGTGGTCCCCAAGGGATGAACTCGGATTTCACCAGTTTCCTCATTTCCTCTCCCCCCAGCCTGTCTCAGTCAAATCCATCAAATTCAGCACCGCCTTCCTAACCTGCAATCTTCTTCCCGACCTCTCCGCCCCCACCCCCATCTGTTCTATCACCCTCACCTTGACCTTTTTCCACCTATCACATTTCCGACGCCCCTCCCCCAAGTCCCTCCTCCCTATCTTTTATCTTAGCCTGCTGGACAAACTTTCCTCATTCCTGAAGAAGGGCTAATGCCCGAAACGTCGATTCTCCTGTTCCCTAGATGCTGCCTGACCTGCTGCGCTTCTCCAGCAACACATTTCCATCTCTTCCCAATTGTAACTGGAGTAGTCCCATGTGGGTGAGATTTTCCTGCAACGTTCTGTCCTGCTCATTGTGTCGGAGACCTAGCTCTGTCACAGCCTGTAGGTTTCCCTGGGGTGACAGGATTCCAGCTGCCTTTCCTGTTCCCTAGATGCTGCCTGACCTGCTGCGCTTCTCCAGCAACACATTTCCATCTCTTCCCAATTGTAACTGGAGTAGTCCCATGTGGGTGAGATTTTCCTGCAACGTTCTGTCCTGCTCTGTCCTGCTCATTGTGTCGGAGACCTAGCTCTGTCACAGCCTGTAGGTTTCCCTGGGGTGACAGGATTCCAGCTGCCTTATCCCAGCCAGGGCTCCTCCAGACTATCAGCAGTGGAGTGAGCTTTCCAGCTTCCTTCCCCAGTTCTCTATGGGCATCTCACGACAGCTCCTGTGCCAGGAATCCTTCCCTGCAAGGCCAGGCTGGCTTCCTGCCAAATTCTGCCGGTTTTACATTTGTACCGGCTCGTGTTCGTGTTGCTCTGGCCGCTTCTGTGTTATGGGACACCTGGGTATGTTCATAGAGTCATAGAGTTCTACAGCATGGAGACTGGCTCTTTGGCACAAACTGGCCCATCCACACTAACCCCGTTTCCCTGCACTTGACCCATATCCTTCCAATACGTTCCTCTCCATGTAATTGTCCAAGTGCATTTTAAAAGATATTAATTATATCTTCCTCGACTACTTGCACTGGTAGTTCATTCGGTATGTGTACCACCCTCTGGATAAAAGCATTGTCCCTCAGGTTCCCTTTTAATCTTCCCCTTTCACCTTAAACTGATGCCCTTTCGCCCTAGATTCCCCAATCTTCGGATAAAGACTGAGTGCATTCACCCTATCCATGCCTCCCATGATCTTATACACCTCGATAAGGACACCCCTCAGTCTCCTACAACGAAAGAAAATGCTCTACCTTGTCCAACCTCTCTCTATAACTCTAGTTGAGTTCTGGCAACATCCTTGTAAGTTCCTTCTGCACTATTTCCAGTTTAACAACATCCTTCCGATAGCAAAGTGGGCAAAACTGAACACAATATTCCAAGTGCGGCCCCACCAACATCCTGCACAACTCCAACAGAACTTCCCAACTTCGATATTCCATGCCCTGACTGATGAAGGGCCCAGTGTGCCAAAAGCCTTCTTCATTGCCCTGTCTCCCTGAGTTCAGAGAGCCATGCTCCTGGAATCCAAGGTCCCTCTGCTCCACTACACTCCTTCAGGTCCTACCGTTCACCATGAAACCCCTGTCTTGATTTGACTTTCCAAAATGCTAGATCTCGCCCTTGTCTATATTAAACTCCATTTGCCATTTCTCAGCCGAATTCCCCAGCTGATCAAGGAGCTGTTGCAATTACTGAGAACCTTCCTCACTTATTTTAGTGTAATATGAAAACTTTCTAATCATGCCTTAAACATCCTCATCCAAATCATTGATATAGATAACAAACAGCAATGGGCCTAGCACTGACCAGGTCAGTTGCACAATGGATCAGTGGTTAGCACTGCTGCCTCACAGCACTGTCGATCTGGTTTCAATTCCCACCTCACAGAATGCTCTGTGTGGGTTAGATCCTATTAGGGTTAGATTTCCTACAGTATGGAAACAGGCCATTTGGTCCAACAAGACTGCACCGACCTGCCGAAGAGTAACCTACTCAGAGCCATTCTCTCTACCCAATATTTACCCTTGACGAATGCACCTAGCAATATGGGCAATTTAGCATGGCCAATTCATCTGACCTGCGCATTTTAGGAATGGGGAGGAAACCGGATCACCCAAAGGAAACCCACGCAGACACAGGGAGAATGTGCAAACTCCACACAGTCACCCGAGGCTGGGATCGAACCCAGGTTCCTGGCACTGTGAGGCAGCAGTGCCAACCACTGAGCCACCACGCCACACCAACTGAGTTTGTACGTTCTCCCCATGTCTGCGTGGGTTTCATCTGGGTGGACCGGTTTCCTCCCACAAACCAAAGATCTGCAGGTCAAGTAAATTGGCATTGCTCAATTGTCAATTGGATGTGTAAGTAAGTTGCATTAGGCAGGGGTAAATGTAGAATAATAAAGTAGGGGAATGGGTTTGAGTGAAATAATCTTCAGAGGGCCAGTGGCCTTGTTGGGCCGAAGGGCCTGTTTCCACAGAGGAGGGATTCTATGATTCTATGACCGTTGAGACACACCACTATTCACAGGACTCCAGTCTGACTGTTACCCTCTGCTTCCTACCATCAAGCCAATTGTGTACTCAGCTTGCCAACGCCCCCTGGATTCCATGCGATCTAACCTTCCAGAGCAAGGTACCATGTGGAACCTTAGCAAAGGCTTTACTGAAATCTGTAGAGTCTACATGTACTTACCTGCCCTCGTCAAACTTTCTGATCACTTCAATAAAGGACGCTGACAAATTTGTGAGGCATGGTCTCCCATGCACAAGGCTATGCTGACTACTCCCAATCAAATGTTGTATTTCCAAATGCATGTTTATCTAATCTCTCAGCATCTTCTCAAGTAACTTACTTACCACGGATCATAGGTTTACTGATCGATAGTTCCCAGGTTTATCTTGGCAACCCTTCTTGAATAAGGGCGCAACATATGCTGTCCTCCAGTCTTCTGGGACATCACCCGTGGCTAACATTGAGGCAAAAAGATCAGCAGGGACCCCACAAGTACTTCCCTCGCCTCTTGAGGTGCGGTTGGATATGTTTGGTCAGGTCCAGGAGATTTATCCACCTTCATACATTCTAAAACAATCAACACATCCTCTCCTTTGATATAGTCTGACCCCAAGAGATCAAAACTAACTTTCCCAGGTTCCCAAGCCTTCATGTCCTTCTCCAAGGTCAACACAGAGGAGAAATAACTCCTGCAATTCTGCACAAACATGTCCACTTTGATCCTTGTACGGGCTTATTTTCTCTCTAGTTGTTCTTTTTTCCTTGAAAGGGGGAGATTGCAGTGTTGGGTATGGATCAGTCAGGAAGGGGGTGATTGCAGTG
>NW_025202122.1:0-2791 GCF_004010195.1 Chiloscyllium plagiosum
CTATTAAGCACAGCCTTTGGACTGGAGACTACTGCCCTTCCTGCTGCTGGGAGACGTTCGCAATAACCCTGTGGACGGCAAACACAAGCCCAGATATAGATGCCTTTCACAATGGCGTGGGATTGTGGGAGAAAAGATTGCCATTGCTCTGTCCGTTGCACAGCGTTCCTCTATTAGCTCGATTCGCTGGGATACACCTCAAATTGAGTAGAATTTGAAAACGGGATCTTGGCTCAGAGATTAACAAAATAGAAACTGCTGGAGAATCTCAGCAGTTCTGGCAGCACCTGTATACGTAAAAATCCCACATATGAGTGGTTTCATTCCGGTGCTCTGGTTTTCTTCCACAGTCAAAGATGAGCACGTTCGGTGAATTGGCCATGCTGAATTGCCTATCCATTCCAGGGTTATGGAGGTTCAGGGAATCAGTCATGGAAAATGTACTTCGTAGGCGAATGGATTGTTTGGAGAAGGGATACCGATCAGTGTTTTGGTGTGGGGCTAGGTGGGTCTAATTGTTTGTTTCCACACTGTAAGCTTTCTATGAAAACAGATTAAATGCTTCAGAGACACTTTCAAAAAAGATCTGCTCCCACACCACGGTCATTCAGACCAACAATGCGTACCACGTGCATGATGAATTGCTCAGATGCACCAAATTTCCTTGGCGATCTCTTCACAAGGCCAAGGTGAGATGAATTACGTAGGGTTGTCAGGTGATGTTCGCAGGGGATTACGCATATATTAGGCAGTGTTTTAAGAGATTGTGATTAAATTGAGTTCCACTGGCGCCACATGGCTGCCCAGATCGGAGATTCCAGATCTGCACAGAATCTGCTGCTTTTGGGACAATGACTGTACCCAATAACAGAACTGTATCCTCAGTGTGGCGGTAATATTTTATCTTTTCCAGGACTGTGTGGTCTTCATTTCTAACAATGACGATGTGGACAGATGTGTGAGAAGCAGGAAGCTGTGTTAGAAGGAAGGCAAGGACATTATTTCCCTTTCTGCTTGTTCTCTCACCACGAACTGCAGGCAAAATTTGGCTTTCAAACCTTGATCAATTCGACTAGTCACTGGAGAACCCGAAACTTCCACGGTGAAAGTGGTTCAAATCCAAAAGCCAGAATGGAATCGAGTGCTGAATCTTCTCCAACAGTTTTTTCCCGTTGTTTTACGTGTGGAGGACAAGACCAACAGATTAGGATGACACAGTTTGAACTGCAAAATATGAAAGATTCTGCCAGTGTTTTTGTGACCTCCCCTCTCTCCGATCAAATGAATGAAAGACTCGGGCTTGGACAAATACATTGCAACGAATTTTATTGATACGATTTACAAAGCAGTAAGTCAGGGTCATTGGATCCACACAATGGAACACAGTCGGTCAATAGAAGTAACAGTTTGCAACAGTTGGTGCCTCAGACTGGTCTCACTTCAGATGTATATACTGTGCGTTCATTTTCTCTGGCAGCAGAACCCCCCATGTTCACAAAACCCACTGGAAGGAATTTCATGTGAAAGACAAAGGGAACGCCTGCAAATTCCTCCCTGGACTAAACAATATTTCATGGAAGCTGTAAAACAGAAAGATATACTTAATTATGTCTCCAGCAGGGACAATTTGCGCTCCGTGTGTCATCAAACCAGGAAACATGACGAGCATAAATGTATCTAGCACTGCCAGTGTGATCCAATCAAGGAGATGGACGCCAGAACTGTGCACAGTTCACCCAATGTAGGCTTACCAAGGGATGTAAAGATGAGAACAGTGCCCATGCTCCCAGTGATGTCTTATCAAGGGAGGTAGAGATGAGAACTGTCTGCATCTTCCCAATGAGTCTCGGTGAGTAAGTATTCTTAGGATTGGTGTGGACTTCTTGGGTCGAACGGCCTGTTTCCACACAGTCGGGGTTCTATTACAACAGTGTTGTCACTGAGACATATTGAGACACGGACTGTGCATTGTGTTCCTACTGTCGTCGAACTGAGGGATGTGGCGTCGAGAACTATGTACAGTGTGGTCTTACCAAGGTAGATTGAGACCATATCTATATTCAGTGAAAAAAGTATAGTCAAACTAAGGGATATGTCGTCAAGGACAGAGCACAGTGCTTGCAGTTTGGACGAAGTAAGGGATGTAGAGACCAGACAGGTACGCATTGCTTCTACTGTGACTAACCGAAGGGAAATCTCGCCCATCTTTGTGCACAGTGCTTTCAGTGTCGTGTAACTGAGGGATAACGAGACGATAACGGTTTAAAGTGTTATAAAGTTGCCAAGGGAAATTGTAGGTATCACTACGCACAGTGCTCGAAGTAGTGTCACACTGAATGATATAAGGAATAGAACTGTCCACGGTGATCCCAATATGAGATAACCATAGAAATGTCGAGTAGTTTTCTTTCATATGCACAGTCTTCTTTCATATGGAAAGAAAAAAACACATAAGGAGATATACGAGTACGTTATCAGAAAAGGAAATATTCTAACATGATTGATTTCAAGGAATCGTTGAGATAATTGATTGCATTTATACGGAGCACATTCCACAGCTCTGTGCTCAGGCAACTGAATAAAATCTGAAAAGAATATTGACATACTGTCTGATCTCTTTGATTCATCAGAATTAGATAAGTTTAGGTTTCACAATTAAAGTGGCATGAGTATCAAGAAATGTTGTCGATACTGAAGGATAGTGCAGAGATCAGGGGTGGGTCAAACAGACATTTGAAAACGTTTTTCTATTCAACGTGTAAACAATGCAGCTAAGGACATCTTCTTGTTG
>NW_025202122.1:3946-7590 GCF_004010195.1 Chiloscyllium plagiosum
TCCAGTGTTTGCTCTTTTAGCTCTACCACAAAGAACTAACAGTGACATTTTGCGCCGAATGGCGAAAGTTCTTCTGTATTTAAATGCATTAATCACTACACACCTTTGAACGATAATGCTCAATCCAATGTAGCAGCACTGCGTGCTGATGCATCAGTGAAAAATGTCATTTTACATTGAACACAAACAAAGTGAAGTGGAATAAGCCACAACTCTGCCTGAGATCGGAATCATTCCTGTACGAAACCCAGCTATGAGCGTGATATTACTAAAGAACAGAGTGGGAGCTCACTTGTAGGCCCTGCTTCCAGTTACTGCTGCTCTTGGTGTGTAAACTGTCCCTTTAACTGTTCCAACGTAGGGCGAAACTCAATGAGACTGAAGTCAGTATAAACCAGTGTGTTCTGTCCATTAAAAGTGAGCTTTTGTTCCCCAGCAGGTCACTGTGTCTGTGAGGGGAAGAGGAATGAATGAGGAAGATGTTGCCTTTTCTGTTTGTGTGCCTGCCAGTAGTGTTGGTGCAGACTGTAATTGCTGTTGGTGTTGTGCCCTTGGTTGATCTTGTGGGGCATGAGTCTATCTCACCGTGCACGAATGGTATCAATTCCCTGAGAAAGAGAAGACGCCATTCAGGTCCTGACACCTGTGCAAATGCAGCACCATCGTGGTTAATATACTTTCATATCCTCCGATGTCCTCTCTCCCTTCGAGACCACAAGACCATAAGAAGTGTGAGCAGAATTTATGCCATTAAGCACATCGAGTCGCTCCTGCTTTCAACCCCCATGGCTGATAAGTATGCACTTCCTTGCGCCTGCTTTATTTAAGTCCCTTTATTGCTCAACTAACTATATATCTTAGTGTTTCAAATACAATTATGACACACCTTGAACACTTCTGTTCCTTAAAACAAACACCCAGAAAATTCAGCACTACTCGTATTTTTTTAAAATTTGGAAGTTTTTAAAAAATACGAGTGACAGTGAACTTCCAAATTGCACCATTTAATGGGAATAACAATAATACATTGTTTATCTCTGAAAGTGATTATTAAACAACAACGATGCACATCTCTTGCCCCCTCACTTCATGCTTATTATTTGCCTCTAACTCTGTAATATTATACTGATCCAATAAAACACTGATTAAAGTTATGTCAACTTAATTGGAATCCATACAGCAGCTGTCGTCTTTGGTGTCTTTCTTCCTTCAGCTGACATCTCCCTGGGTCGTCTTAATGGTAATGTGTTTCATTTGGAAAGGTACCTTTGATAGGGTGTGTTTCAAATGGCAGTTACACTATCTGACTTTCAAACTGTCTGTTTTTTTAATATGGTCAACACCAGATGGTCATCTTGGTTCGATATTGACAAAACAATTAATTCAAACTGGATTGGGTTTTAGTATGCTGACTGGTTAATTTTGAATTGTTTTCAAAACAGCCTTTGGCAAGTTATGAAATGCACGTCAAATTTTTCACCACATCCTTGTGCATTCCTTCTCAATAAATATGTGTTTGTACCTTAACTGAGTCATTCTCATTCTTTGATACCTTGCTTCTCAATAACCATGTGCCACAATAACACTTCCTGAATGTATGCTGCTGGCAACACAGCCTGGTGCACTTTGCCCATTCCTCCTCTCCGCTAACATTCCGTGGTTTCCAATTTCGTCTTAAGATTCTCTATGTCAGAAAAAAACCCTCAGGAATACAATGTGAATCATTTCCTGTGATGCTTACACGCACATACACACACACACGCATACACACACACCCCCCTTTCATTGTCCCGTCTTTCTGATGTAGATCCAACAGGTTTTAAGGCCTCAACACTTCTGCCTCATCCTCTGCCTGTTCAGGTTTTTCCTTTAGCATTACCTCAAGCAGTGTGTCCGCGAACTAACGCTCACCTCCTGTCGTCTTTCCGTTCAGGTTTTGCTTCCTCCAGTGAATTATCATTGTTGGATCTTGTTCATACACAGGCTGGCAGATTTCTAGCGTTTGTTTCTTGTAACTCCTAAGTTCTCTGGTCTACCTTTGGCTTTACCACAGTAAGGGCTGCCACTCCCATCATTGATCCTCATACATCGTTTACAAGAACAAATTCCATTCCCGGAAATGACACTCTGTCACTCATTCCCACTGTTATTTCGCCCGAATTGTGTTGGCATTCCAACCTGATCTTACATAGGGAAACGCCAAATTACTGTACACCGATCCCACAAACTACCAGTTTACAGTTCACTCTCAGTTTACAGGTCAGAAAGATTGCACGTGTTCATCTCTGACTATTTGAACCTGATTATATCCTGTATTTCTCAAAATTATATCTTATTTAACTTCATCCTTGTTCTTTCTAAACAAACTTTATCCCGACGTTGAAGTCTTTATGGTGATTAGGCACTACCTCAAATAGTGCCTCTGCCTATGCCGTGCACTCTCCTACAGCTAATCGATGTCTCTTGGGAATTCCTTTACTACTTTCACTACTGCCATTGGAGAAGCCTCTTCACCACATCATTTCACAAAGAGAATGTATTTTGCATGAAGCACTGTGACATTACACATCACATATTATTACAGTGGAAACACCTCTATCTTTCAACTCCTTTTCACTGACTTGGGCCTCTTTTTACTTATGTGGCAAACTCTTTATCAGTGTGTTCTAATTTTTATTTTGTAATGGAGGATCTTCAGTTCTCGCAATTTGTATCCCTCACAGGATGAAATTCTTCCCGAAATCTAAAATTTGCGTTATGCATCAACGCATATTCACCCATCATCACTGCTGCTCTGCTCATTTCTGAAAGTTTCTGTTCATCCACGTGAATTCTTATCCCCTCTGGAAGTGAGATTTTTTAAAAAATCGAGAAGAATAATCTCCCTCATAACATCAAAACTCTTATTTAGTTTTAAGATCTGCATCTATCTATGAAAACTATTTTTTTAAATTCTTGGGAACTCAATGCAAGTCTGACCTGGTTCCTCCTTTACGTTTCTGAACTACTTTCTATTGGTTTCTAGTATCAATTCACGATAGTTCAAAGTAGCCTTTTGACATCTGCAAAAACACTTGACCCCTCATCTGAAAGTGCTGCAAATACTTCACGAGCTTTGCCGACCAGCTTAGCCTGAATAATCATTACCCTCATGTCTTCTGACCACTTCATCTGCCTAGTCACGTTTTCAAACGAAAGAAAGTTTTTGACATCATTCTCATCACAATGTGGCAATTTAAAAATATTTTTAGAGATCGCTACCTTCTCTGATCAACTCTATTCTGGTAACTTCTCTTTCCTGACAAATTCCAACTTCTGAAGTGCAAATTCTCTCTCTCATTCTCTTTCTTCCTTCTCTCGTTCTGTTTGCTCGGCTAAGAACCTTCTCTCTTTGTTTCTCCTGTCCCTATTCTCTCTTGCTCTTCTCTATCTTTCTCTCCCTCGTTTCCTTCCCCATCTCTCTCTCTCAGTTTCTTTATCTTCTCAGTCCATTTGCCTCAGTTGCATCTTAAACATTTCCAAAACAACTGCACTTGCCTGTATCCCTGATACACGTAAGTGCTTGTCTAATTCAATTACGTATTCAGCTTTAATGTTGATCCTAGTTCGACTCAATTCTAATCTATTTTCGAAATCCATAAGTA
>NW_025202123.1:0-3121 GCF_004010195.1 Chiloscyllium plagiosum
TCAGAACTTCAGATCTCTCTGAAGAAGGGTCACTTGACTCAAGGTGAACTCTGCTTTCTTTCCGCAGATACTGCAAAATATGTTGAGTTTCTCCAGCAACCTCTGCATTTCTTTCAGATTGTCAACTTCCACAGTTTGTTCATTTACATAAAAGAAATTATTGACTGGCATATAATCTTTGCTCTATCGTAAGTGTTGTAAAATGACATTTTAGGTGGAAGCTTGCAGTTAATGCGGCAGACCTGATGCTGGGACTGTAACCTGGAGGCTTTGGCCTATGCCAAGGGTGGTATGTTGCCAGCAGTGACCCATGAAGAGATTCTTGCCAGAGTTACTCATCAGTTGATGGTGCGGCTTAGTTTCAAGATCTGCTAGTCCAGTAAGAGGGAGGACAGATCAGCACATTAGTGAGCCCTATTAATCATACTGACCATCGCTGAGACTGCAAAGGTGGGTGCAATCAGGGAAATGAGGGAGGCAGGCCTGAGAGCTCATGGAGAGTCAAGATGTCAAAGAGAACTGGTCTATGTCAGCATGGCTTAGCAATGGGAAGGTGCCAGACTCCCTCCCTGTCATTTTACCAATTCTCCCACCTCCCAGTTATTTGCCAGTGAATAATTGACCATGCATTAACACACAGTCTTTAATTCAATATTTCTTGCCCATCAATGTTCAGGTCTTCAGTTCTTCATTTCTAAACAATGAGGGTAGGCATATGGAAGACATTGACTACTTAACTCTTTGTTTGCCAATGCTATTGCATGGCCCACCTCCCCTCACCCTGTTCCTCAAAAAAAGAACAGACCATGGTATCCTGCAAACCTGTGTGAAAGTTGAAAAATATCAGCACATACTGCAGTTATATCATTAGAAAATGACTTTTTTAACAAAAAGTAATGTCAAAGGAATTTCGGGAGAGCAAGATTTCTGTAGGAACTTCCTTTTGAAAACATCTCCCAGTGCTATAACAAACACCACCATTCCAGATCACAGTGTCTCCCAAACACCACCATTCTAGATCACAGTGTCTCCCAAACACCACCATTCTAGATCATAGCTTCTCCCAAACACCACCATTCCAGATCACAGTGTCTCCCAAACACCACCATTCCAGATCACAGCGTCTCCCAATATTTGCATTATTCCTGGTGATTTCGAGTGATTTGTTAAAAATGCTGTAACAACTCAATAGAGCCTTTTGATTTTCATATTTTTATAAGATGCAAGTCATTTATTGGTGTAAGTCTTTTGTTTAATTTGTGCTCCATGAGGACTTGTGGCTGGGGACATTTTAATTGTCAGGAGGATGGGAATCAAAGTTTGGCAGACCTGAGTCCAACCATGAGGAAGCAAGTTTGATTTGATCGGATTTTGATGCGGTTTAATTATGCTTCGTTTGCAATACAGCTGTGTGAAAAGGGAATGTTGGAGAACCATTGATTCCTTCAAAATGTTCCGTACAATACAATGAACACCAGTCCAGACAACAGCAGCCACATTAAGGAGGCTGCTGGACTGCCTCCCGAAGAGTTTAATATTAGAGACAGAGTTGTCTTAAACAATAGTACCAACACTGAAGCATCCAAAACGCAGAGATGGGAAATTACTTGCTGATCAATATTGAGGTTCTATTTCTGGACAATGCTGCCAAAGTGAAAAAACTGAAGAAATGGCTCCTCTCCTTCACCCCACCTCATCGCTTCTCTTTGTTTCTCTTTCCTGTTGTCCTCACCACCTCCCTCACCCCAAACTTCCTCCAAATTCATTGCCGTGGTCTCCAGAGTTTGGTGAAATTGGAAGAAGTATGGCTACAATTAAGGGTGTGACCTGGGGATCGAAGATGGCGTCGATCTGAGAAGATCACACTGCAGAGCAGGACGGTCCTTTAACCCACCCAACCCAGGTCATCAGGATTTCGTGGGGTGTTGGAAAGATTGTGAAGCCGCAAGAAACATTTAAAAATTGACTTACCTGTATTTTCAGCTGTCCAGAAATGCCTAAAAAGGGAGGAGGAACATCTGAGACCGGGCCTGCAGCTCAGCCTGCAGCAGCCTCGGAGCCGATTACTCTCCAGGACCTGGTGAACCAGCTCTCGAAATCTCGTGAGATGTGGGGAAACAGATTGAAGAGAAGCTGGCTCCAGTCTCTCTCATGCTGCAGAAGCATGAGCAGCAGCTGGGAGACCTGGAGAAGAGGACGGATGAGGTGGAGCACATGGTCACAGTGGTGGAAGCTGATGCCAGTTCATTCAAGGAAGAGATCCAAGCCCTGAAGACGCAGGTTCGTAATTTGTGTGACCAAGTGGATGATCATGAAAACAGGGGCAGGAGAAAAACATTCGGATCATCGGTCTGCCAGAGAGTAAGGAAGGTGAGCGGCCTGAGGAATTTGTTGAAGATTGGCTTCTGAAATTCCTTGACTTGGAGACTGGCATGAGAGGATTGAAGATAGAGAGGGCTCACCGGGTCACAGCACGGAGGTCAGGTCTGGGACAATGCCCTTGTCCTTTCCTGGTGCGGTTCCATCATTACCAGGATAAGGAGAGAGTCATGGAGGCTTCCAGACTTCAGGGGAACGATCCAAAGGCCCTAATTTACGAGGGCCCTAAGATCATGTTTTTTCAGGACTTTTCAGTGGTGGTGATCCAGAAACGAAAATCGTACGATGGTGTCAAGAGAAGGTTGAAGGAGCTTGGTAGTCAGTACTCCCTGAGATATCCGGCAGTGCTTCGGATCACCTTAGATGGATCCATGCATCTCTTTGACACATCGGAGAAGGCAAGAGACTTTGTGTAATTTAAAAAAATTGTAGTATGTATAAATATTGTTACTTGGGTATGTGTTTATCATTCTGTAAAAGAAATGGAGGAAATCCAGTTGGAGCTTTGTTTTTCCCCTTTTTTTGCCTCTATTGATAATAATTTGGTTCAAACTATGTCTGGCAGTGGTCAAGATGAACATTTTAAATTTTTAAGTTAGGACGTACCAAAGGATGGGTTGGGTATTTATTCCCCCTTTTTGTTTATGAAAGAATGTTTTTTTATTCATATTGATATTCTATGGGGTGTTTATTCTTTTTAGCTTGTGCTTGCGATGTGGCTCTAGCTGGGAGAAGTGAAGGT
>NW_025202123.1:4976-7590 GCF_004010195.1 Chiloscyllium plagiosum
AGTACCGAATATTAACTTTGTGATCATGCACATATTTAAAATGTTGTAACTGGTACTTTATGACCAGTTGCAGCTGTGAAAATGTCGATAGCTCACCCTGTGAAGTAGGTGGAAACCTAAGTTTGTCAGAAACTAAAGGAAACTAAGTGGCAAGTAAGTTTGGTCTGATATCAGATTAAACTTGCTCTGTATTTGGGATCCAATAATATGAAAGGGAACTGCTGGCAGTTCTTGTAAGATTACGTCAGGATTGCCTCAGGGAGGCATCAACCCAGGCTACAGCAATTCCAGAAAACAACTACTTGACTGGTTCTGAAATGTTTGGGTTATTTTGAGAGAGTAGACAATGTTGAATCAGCATAAAACATCCAAAGTTTTTCAATGGTCAGTTGAATGTTGCTTGTCTTTCAGTGTGAAGGTCTTGCATAGCCCACAAACAGCTATAAACAAGGGTGACATACTGAAGAAATGGTTTTCTCTTCTTTTTATTCTGTACTGTCTATTCCATGCCCCAACCCCAGGCATTGCCTCATCGTGATATCCTGTAGACATCCTGTGGAAGTCAAAGGAACCCTATACCAACACGACCATCTTACACAGCCATTCCTGATGAAGGGCTCTTGCCTGAAACATCGATTTTCCTGCTCTTCGGATGCTGCCTGACTTGCTGTGCTTTTTCAGCACTACTCTAATCTTTACACAGTCATTGACTAACTTAAGAAAACTAGTTGACCAGATTTGAAATACTGAATCTCAAATCTGTGCTTTTTTTTTTTGTTAAATTGCTTTGGACTTAATTCTGGATGCGTTTCTTAATATTAAATGACTTAATTTGTGCTCTTTGATCAATTGCTATTCAGGAAACATTGTCAGTGCAAACGGTGAGGAAAATGGGAATGCAGGTTTTCCAGGATCAAGTGAAGTGTTTGCAAAGTAACTTTAGTTCCATGCATGACTAAGTTTGTCATATTTCAGAATATAGCAAATCTTTATGAAATAGCTGGAGAGCTGGCAGTTTGTACAATGTTATACAACTATCAATGGTAACAGCTCGGAGGCAATGGTTTGATTGTGTTTGTACCAGCTCTCAAATAGGAACTTGCCTCCATTCACTCCCAAGTCTCTCTACTAAGTACTACTGCAAAACGTCTCCTTCAGAAAATTGTAGCTCCCTTTTGAAGACCTCAGTTGAAGCTGTCTCCACCACTACTCTATTAAGCAGAGCATTCCAGTTCGGAACTATGTTATTTTAAACAAAAACCAACCAAACTGCTGTTTTTCTTTAGCTGATCATCTTAAATCAGTGTCCTTTTCTTCTCAAGGCTTTTTTTAAATAGAAAACCTACAGTGTGGAAACAGGCCATTTGGCTCAACAAGTCCACACCAACCCTCCAAAGAGTAACCCATCCAGATGCATTCCCCTACATTTACCCCTGACTAATGCACCTAACCTACACATCCATGAACTGTGGGCAAGTTAACATGGCCTGCACAGCTGGAGGAAAGCCATGCAGACGCGGGGAGAATGTGCAAACTCCACACAGACGGCCACCTGAGACTGGTATCAATCCCAGGGCCCTGGCACTGTGAGGCGATCGTGCTAACCACTGAGCAACCAATTGTTTGTTTGTTCTTACCTGCTCTATCCAACTCCCTCATGATTTTGAACACACATAAAATGTCTTCTTTGTCTTCCCTTCTCCATAAAGAGCAGCCCTTGCTTCTTCAAACTTTCCACACGTTTGTCCAGTTGCTCATCTCAAGAATCTTTTCTGCATCCTCTCAAATCCCTTCCTGAAGCATGCTGCATAAATAGTGGGCATGAGGGAAAAGCGGGACATTTTATAATCATTTATCATAACTTCCATATTTTGCATGTGAAGGTCCTATATATAAAGTTCAGAATCCTAATAATTTCTTCAACCTACACTCCCACCTTCATAATTTGCATGCACACAAAATATGTGTAAAATATATTTGTGGGCAGCACGGTGGCCCAGTGGTTAGCACTGCTGCCTCACAGCGCCAGAGACCCGGGTTCAATTCCCGCCTCAGGCGACTGACTGTGTGGAGTTTGCACGTTCTCCCAGTGTCTGCGTGGGTTTCCTCTGGGTGCTCCGGTTTCCTCCCACAGTCCAAAGATGTGCAGGTTAGGTGAATTGGCCGTGCTAAATTGCCCGTAGTGTTAGGTAAGGGGTAAATGTAGGGGTATGGGTGGGTTGCGCTTCGGCGGGTCGGTGTGGACTTGTTGGGCCGAAGGACCTGTTTCCACACTGTAATGTAATCTAATCTAAATATCTGATTGGGATCATTTGGGAAGTATTGATCATTGTATCATAAGATTTTAGCTTGGGTATAAAATGCTCAAGGAACAATCCAGAAGAATTCTGAATTGGAGGAGGGCCGATTTCAATGTGGCAAGAGGACATTTGCAGCAAATACATTTGAGCATAAGTTTGGGCAAAACTGCAATGAAATAATAGTCTGTCCTCCAAGTGGAGATTGTTCAGCGACAGTCTTAGTGTTTCCACAAGCAGGAAATGGTGGCAAAAACAAAACCCTAATTCCCTGCACGATGTAGCAAAGGATGAGGATTATTGATAACGTCAGTGGG
>NW_025202124.1:0-1380 GCF_004010195.1 Chiloscyllium plagiosum
GCACAGCTCTCCATTCTGGCTCGTCCCTTGTCCCAGTTTATGGTGTCTTGGATGGTTCTGTGAGGCAGATTCACAATTTCATGCAACTAACCATTTCAACTGATCTGGCAATAATTTTATTGAATGCTCCCATTCTTGTGATTGGACCCACTATTGTCTCACTTCTCCAGTTACACTCACTCCCCAGTCTCCTTATCCATATTTTCACAACATGTTATCAGTTAATTAATTGTTTGTTTTTCTGTACCTTTCCCTGGTGTTGTTATTTCACTCCCGAGTGTATCGAGTGCTAGCATTGTGAAGCTCAGAAACAATGCAATGGTATGTGGCAGGCTGTTGCTCCAAGTTGGAAAGGGGTTTCCAGCAGCTTTGATACACGTCTTTGAAACTTGGTCTGTGCCTGACCTCTGAAGGCCTGTGCTTGTCCCTCTCAGTTGATTGTGCAGACCATAACATGAGGAAACCCCTCGAGTATTATTGTCAAGGAAAAGGAGCTGAGGGACATCTGACTGCCTCCTGTCATGGAAAGGTTAGTGGAGGTGATGGAGATGATTTACTGGAGGTTGTGCTGTGAGCTGTCTCAGACATTAGGGAGACCTGAGGATTTGGTGAACCAACTCTGGATGGAGCATGGGGACTGTTGTTACAGCATGAACAACAAATGGAGCAGAGGCTGCAGAGAGGGGGAGCTCTGAAACCACAGAGTGTTTGTGGGGAAAGGGATCTGCCAAACCTGCCTGTGTTTTAACGAGGAGACACACATCCTTTCCCTCTCCCCTTTAAATACACCCATGCAAATTCACCCTCTACTTCCCGCACACAAACACATTCCCCCTCTCTCACATGCACACAAACACCCTCTCCCCTCTCTCACACGCACGCATACTCCCCCTCACTCTCTCACAAACACACACACACACTCTCTCCCTCCCCCAGACACTCCACCTTGTTTTCAATCACACACACACACGCACACATCTAATCTGTAAGATGAATTTTCATTTGCTGGTTTGCATTTCCAGATGCATTATATTTTCTCAAAAAAATACAATTTGTAGACAGTCAGTCAATACGATATTTTATTAACTCCAACTTTGGAAATAAATCTAGTCTGCCAAACCTGCCTGTGCTTTAACGAGGCGACACACAACCTTTCCCTCTCCGCTTCAAATACACCCATGCAAATTCACCCTCTACTTACCGCACACAAACACACTCTCCATCTCTCACATGCACACAAACACTCTCTCCTCTCTCACACGCACGCATACCCTCTCTCTCCCTCCCAAAGACACACATACTCCCCCTCACTCTCTCACAAACGCACACACACTCTCTCTCCTTCCCACAGACACTCCACCTTGTTTTCAATCACACACA
>NW_025202124.1:2563-5976 GCF_004010195.1 Chiloscyllium plagiosum
GATGACAGGCTTGTTGTGGGAACAGAGTTTGGGGCGACTGAGCCTGTATTCCATGAGGTTTAGGAAAATGGGTGAACTATATATAATTCTGACATGGCGAGACAGAATGGAAGCAGGGATGTAATTCCCCTGGGTGGGATGTCCAAAACACGGGCTCAGTGTTGGGTACAGACAGGCCAAAGTGCGTTGAGATGAAACTAAATGTCTGCACTCAGAAACTGGTGAACTTGGGGGATTCTTTCCCTGATCAGGCTGTGAAAGCTAAAGTACTGAATAAATTCCCCTGGGTGGGATGTCCAAAACACGGGCTCAGTGTTGGGTACAGACAGGCCAAAGTGCGTTGAGATGAAACTAAATGTCTGCACTCAGAAACTGGTGAACTTGGGGGATTCTTTCCCTGATCAGGCTGTGAAAGCTAAAGTACTGAATATAAATAAGGATTTCAAGACACAGAAGGGATGGGGAGAGTGCAGGAGTTTGGTTGTGAAGGTATAGAATCAGCAATATTTACAGGCAGTTATCCAATACTGTGGCAGCTGTGTTCCTGTGGAATACCGTATTATAGAAAACGGTACAATATAAATAATGGCCAGTGAAAAAAAAGAGGTTTCGGTGTGAAACCTAAAATTACCAGTAAAAATAAAAACAAAAATAAAAGTCAGCCTAACACAAACAATAGCACAGGCTACATAAATCTTTAAACCGTATATTGTAATGAATTAGTGCTGTAAATACCACACTTTAACACTACAGTCACTGACTACAGCCCTGTACCTTTCACCAAAGTCTTCACCAGAAATCGCGCGGGCTGACTGACCACGTGATGCGGAATTCCAGTTCTCTCCAAAATATTCCCCTCCCAGTTTGAAATAAAGTTCCTTCTAAATGTAGACTAGAAATCCCACATTCAGGCACAGTTTCAAGGCTTGTAGAGCGGATTACATTCCTGCTTTATCTGAACACACTGAGGGTGCATTTGGCAGACAGAGGGATCCTGAGGCTGGGATTTGCTGTTCAGTGGTGCCAGAGACGGACTCCCATAACAGTGAACTGGAGCTCGCTTTATAAAGAAAGGGGCACAAATCACGAATTGTGTTGCAGCGAAATTGCGTTTAATAAACACACCTTATTGGATAACTGCCTGCATATCGAATGGAGGATCAAAATTTATGGATCAAGCGAATACAATAGTTCCTATTTTATGGTGTTCCGATGTGGGAAAGCTCTGTAAATGTTGTCACCAGATCACAGGTGTTAGGAAGGAGGTATCTGCAGGGTCAGTAGGATAGTGTATCCCGTTCCAATGCTGAGGCTGGTGCCGGGTGATCTGTACAGCTTTATCCTTTAAGACCTCGGAGCAGGTTGATACAATACATTGTCTTGCTTGGCCGTTTCCGAGACCATTGAAGACTTTTCCACATATCTGTGTATCTGGAGTCACTTTTAGGCCAGACCAGGAAAGCACCCGAGATTCAATTTCTGAAAGTACATTGAGGAAGGAAATTATTGTTTACAATCGACATTGGCTTCAAGGTCACTGTTAATGACTCCAGGTTTTACGTCTCGATATTTTATTCCACAGGCTGCCAGAGCATTAGCCTGATCTGGATTAGTAATCCAGTGATATTTCCACACAGCACCCTCTCCACATGGGGACCTATCTGAAACCACACTGAGCCGGTTATTTATGTGCTGCTTGACAGATCTGCCAGAAAGAACTCCCACCAATGTGACCATTGCGATGGGACTCAGGGCGTGGTAAATGGTCAGACTGTAGTTATTCCCTTGTTATGGGATTGGACATAGCTGAGTTATTTTCCACATTGCCAGGCAGATGTCAGAGTTGGATCTGGAATGAAACAGCTTCCCCAGAGACACGGCTTGTTGTGCAGCACAAGTCTTCAGTCCTATTGCAGGAAAGGTGTCGGGGCCCATTGCCTTTGTCGTATCTACTGTGTTCAGATGTTTCTTCATGTCACACACTGTGAATCAGCTTGACTAAAGACTGGCATCTGTGATTCTGCGGGCAGCACGACGAGGGTGAGGTGGATCATCAACTCAACACTTCTGGCTGAGGACGGTGCAAGTAATACAACCATGTCTTTTACACTGATGTACAGGGCTGTCCTGTTATTTATGGAGTCCTCTCCTCCAGTGAGTTGTTTAATAATCCATCGACATTTATTCTGGATGTGGCAGCACTGCACAACTTCGATATGATCTGTTGATCTTGCGATCATTTCGCCCTCTGTATCAGATGTTAGTCCTGCTGTTGTGAATGTAACCAGTCAAGTGCGGTAGATTTAATGGGTTGTTATCAGGTTTAGGTACACATGGTTCCGAACCCTATCATGTTCACCCGCACTCGTCGCTGATCCATAGATCAGCCTGATAGTAATGGTAGGATAAGGGATTATCCTGGGGAAAATGTTAGAGATTGTAGTTGAATACAATTCTGCTGCTGCTGTGATTCTACCGCACCACATGAATGCCCACTTTGAGCTCCAATATGTTCAATTCAATTCTACTGACTATCCCCCAGTTCACACCAAGACCCATTCATCCATCAGTCCTGCACTCTCTGTCTTAGCCTGGTTTCTGATGTGGTAACACTTCCATTTTCCTATTCTGATTCTGCTGAGGGTTTCTCCCTGGTGTCACGCCTCCAATTTGTTACTTTATTCAAATCCCTTAACATATGCATCTGAATCTTTTGCATTCCCCCAATGCCATCTTCTGTGTTTGATGTGAGTGTGTTCCCCTCTGTTTCTCTCCCTGACCAAGATTAAGAGCTCTGTAGTGTCAGTGACGCCAGCCTTATGCAGTTTCAGATCAAGGAATTTGTACACCTTGCATTATCGGTCACATCCCAGTGCATTCCGTGTGAGACAGAGCGTTTGAGCAGCTTTAACACACGTCTATGGAACTTGTTCAAAAACAGAAATTGCTGACGAAACTCAGCAGGTCTGGCAGCATCTTGTGGAGTGAAAACAGAGTTAATCGTTTAGGACCAGTGACCCTTCTACAAAGCTCCAATTTTCTCCAGCATTTTTTGCATTTTCATTTCCAGTATCCATAGTCATATGTTTAATTGAAAACTTGTTTTGAGCCTGTTCATTTCTTGAGAAACTCAACAGGTCTGGCATCATCTGCAGAGACAGAGAAACAGAGTTAGCCTCTCAAGTCCAGTATGACACTTCTTCAGAACTGAAAAGGATTGGAATATGAGCTTTATAATCCCTTGACAGATCTGTGGAGTGGGTTGACGGGTAAAAGAGGGTGTGGCAAAAGATAAACATGCTTTTAGTAGTGGTGGACGAGAAAATCATGTGAAATAGCTTTAAATTAACATCTGAATGGGGAAAAGGAGTTCTCTCTATTCAGTGAAAGATAAAGAAGATACAACCACACAA
>NW_025202124.1:6630-7592 GCF_004010195.1 Chiloscyllium plagiosum
GTGAAAATAGACCCAGAGGTAGGCCAGTGAGTATACGTGAGCAGACATTCAAACAGATATCCCAAACCGCTCAGTAATTATTGTTACTGTTCAAAAAGAAGAACTCGATAAGAAGGTGAACCACCCATGGTTGACAAAGGCTCTCAAGGATACAATTGATGAGCATTAGTGGAGGGCCAGATTTGGGATATTTATTTCATGACCAGAAGCAGATGCTAGGCATGAATTTCAGCTGTGATTCCTGAATTCCCCCAGAAACTGCTGCCATTGCTGCTCCATCCTCTTCCCTGCTTGTGTCCCCTTCGTGATTCCAGGTTCTCCCTCTCAAATTATAGAGTACATTCTCTTACATTATGTTTCCTCCCCACTTCACCTGAATCTCCTTGATTAAGTCTACCTACTCTTCAGTAACATCAAACTGCGTTTAGTGTTGCCACTTTGTCTTTTGTCTCAGTGTGGCTCGGCCTCTCCATTCATGCTGTTTTACACCTCTCACACATCTCACTCCGGAAAGTGTCCTTCTTTGAGTAAACCTTATTGAAATGACCTCTCCCCCTTTGCACTGAATTCACACTGTGATCCAAATTTCAAACGGTATACTCAGTCTTCATTTCACTCTGCTAAAGGCAACTGCACGCTCACCGTGTGGTACAAGAATTCCCCTTCTTACATGGTTCAGGCCAGTGATGTTGCTTTCACTGTAGAGATCATCGCCCCATTTGGACAAAGCAATTCAGGTGTTTGCCTCTTATTGGTACTCGTAACAGTTTCCTACTGCCTTAGTATTATAACATGGAGAAAAAAACAAATCACAGTACGAAGCTTGGGCTGAGTGTCATTTACCTGTCATTTGAATACTATTTCATATTTGCAGTGCTTATCTTTAAATGCTTGTTCGTGAAGCTGATGTCAGATAGCGTGTAGAAGATTGAGGGATGATATTGTAGAAGTTTATAAAGTCA
>NW_025202125.1:0-892 GCF_004010195.1 Chiloscyllium plagiosum
CAGTGATGGTATTTATTTCAAGAAGGCTTAAATATAAAAGCAGGGATGTACTTCTAAGGCTCTACAAGGCTTTGGTCGTGCCACATTTGAATTATTGTGCGCAGTTTTGCGTCCCATATCTCAGGAAGAATGCACTGGTCCTGGAGCGTTTTCAAAGAGATTCACGAGAATGGTGCCAGGAAATAAAAACTTAACATATAAAAAATATTTGAGGGCTCTGGGTCTGTATTTGGTAGAATTCAGAAGAATGTTAGGAGGTCTAATTGAAACTTACAGAATACTAAATGACCTGGGAGAGAGGGGACTTTGGGAAGATGTATCCAATGTAGGAGAGACTAGTACCCGAGGGGACAGTGGAAAAAGAAGATCTTTTCGAACAAAGATAAGGAGAAACCTCTTCAGCCAGAGAGCGGTGAATCTATGGAATTCACTGCTACAGAGGGCTGTCGAGTCCAGGTCATTTAGGAGTGCGACAGATAGGTTCTTGACTGTAAAGGGGATCAAGGGTTACAGGTAGAAAGTGCGAGAATGGGGTTGAGAAGCTTAACAACCATCATGGAATGGTGGAGCAGGCTCAATGGGTCTAATGGCCACATTTCTGTTCCAATGTCTTCTGGTTGTGTGGTTAATATTGGCTCTCCTCATTCCTCATTGGAGATGTACCCTTGAATTTGATCTTCATATGATTTATTAGATTAGAGTACATTACATTACATTCGGCCCAACAAGTCCACACCGACCCGCCGAAGCGAAACCCACCCATACCCCTACATTTACCCCTTACCTAACACTACGGGTAATTTAGCTTGGCCAATTCACCTAACCTGCACATTTTTGGATTGTGGGCGGAAACCGGAGCACCCGGAGGAAACCCACGCAGACACGGCGGGAA
>NW_025202125.1:3480-5691 GCF_004010195.1 Chiloscyllium plagiosum
TGAAGCTCAGTGAGAGAATAAGGTGATTGCATTGAACATTAAGGGGGATGTACAATCACTTATGGTGTTCTAAACAGACACTGATGCGGTGATAAATTCCATGGCTTTTTTTTCACTCGGGTTACATGATTCTCAATAGTTTAAGAGCCTCTGAGAACGTTCCACCCAACCACCCTCACTTCCTATTTGGATTCAGAGAGAGAGAGGTTTAGACTTTTGAAAAAAAAAACTCTCCCAACGTTAATACAGCTCAATTGGTGCGTGATTCTGCAACGAACGTCATGCTATCCATAATCCCGACAGCAGCAACAGGACCTTCATTATAAAAGAGTTAACTCTTCCCAGCAGCTTCTGACCTACATAGAGCACATGGGAGTGTCTTCTCGGAGATATAAGATGCCTCCTTGAGACTTTACACAAAATATTTGGTTTCCCTTAACACTGCCAGCAAACCATGTTAAGGTAGCACACGTTCTACAAACAATGGAACCATGATTAACACCATGGAGCCCCCTATCAATGCAGTCTCGGTTTCATTGGTTTGTCATGTTAGAGTATCAATGACGCCCTCCTGTTTCTGTCTAACTATCTCGTGGGGCTGAATAGCCTCCTCCTGGTCTCATGGAACAGGTTTAAGGGTCTGATTGGGCTCTGCCTATTCCTTTTTAACAGCTCGATATACTGACCAGACCCCTTCTCTTCCTGTGGAATAGGCAGGTGGATTGAATGTCCATCTTCTTGTTCGGTAGTTTCCACGGGCTCAATGGCTTCCACATATCAGTATGCAACCAGCCTGGGATGCTGATTGAGCTCCTCTATTAACTGTGGAAATGTGCAGTGTCTGGCAGCGCTGTTACATGAATGTTACCGACACGTTAGCAGCACAAACTGAATGTTGCCCAGGTCTTGCTGCACATGGACACAGGATGGTTCAGGAGCTGAGGGGGCACAAAATCTCTGAATATTGTGTGATCTTCAGTCATCATCCCTACTTCAGATCTTATGATGGGGAAAGACGTTGATATAGCAGTTGAAGATGTTTGTGCTGAAGAGGCTAACCTGAGGATCTCCTGCAGAGATATTCCGGAACTGCTAGGGCTGTTGGCCATCGACCACAAGCATCTTTCTTTGTGCTCGGAAAGACCCAGACAAGTGGGAGGTTACACCTGATTTCCATTCAGCTCAAATAAGTGGGTGGTCCTGGTGCCATCCTCAGTCAAATACTCACTTGATATCAAAGCCATTCACTGTTTGCTGAGCCCCTGTGTTCACATCTCGTTCATATCAATTAGTTGACGATGTATCTGTAGGGAATGTTTTCCTCTCACAGCGGGTAATCAATGTCAGGAATTATCAGGGCTAGCGAGTTATGGGAGCTACATCACTGAAAGTATTTAAGGAGGAGGTAGATGGATTTTTGACATGTCAGACAGCTAAGGGATGTGAAGAATTGGGCATTAAAAAGGAGTTAATGCCAATAATAGATCAGCCATGATGGTAGACAATGGCTTGATCGTCCAACTTAGCTGATCCAGTTCCTTACCTCCTCATATTCTGTAATTACAAAGTTGATGGTTGTAATTTTCCTGAACGTTCTGTTATTGAATGTTGCAATCAGACAGAGCAGAGTATTTTGTGAGTCATCTCTGGGTGAGATATGACGGTTGTACTCACAGTGAATCTGGGCCTGTATTATGACCAACAAATAAAGCACAAGTTGCCGAGATGAGACACTCTGCAAAGAGACCAGAGGCGTCTTTCGAACCCAGCCTGGATTTCCAAATAACGTTTTCCAACCCACACTAAACCGCGTGTGTGTGACAGTCTTGAGGGTCTGAATGAGATGCTGTGTTACTGTGGATCCTGTATTTGGAGCAAGTGGTCTCCAACTGCTCCTTGCAGGAGCTGTGAGTGGTTGGATGGAACACAGGAACATAAGACTGAGCAGCAGGAGTGTGCCATTAGACACTTTATCACCGCTCCACCATGCACAAAGATTATGGGTCATGTTATTGTGGTCTCCCCAGCACTTTTCTGTCTGTATTCAATTTTCTACATTCACTTTTGTGTCAAATGTCAATAAATACAACTTTAAATAAATATAAACTTCCAGGCACCATAAACTTCTGGGGAGGGAATTTCCACTTGGACAGCCCTTTGAAAATTTCTCATTTGTGTTCCAGCCAATGTTGGAGGGTCACTGTTTCCTTT